>NC_092227.1:74054011-74336511 GCF_036320965.1 Panulirus ornatus | reverse complement strand
CAAGATAAGAACGGAAGAACAGAGAAACTTTGGAAAGAATATTGAGGACAAAAGGCTGGCGAAAATCCAAACCTTTTCACATATGCTCGCTCGGCGTAAACTGTCATATTTTCTGTTACAGAGTAGATAATCGGGCTAAGAGATGCAGCGGGAGGTGTTGTCGAGGATGATGTAGATGCTATCCGAGAAGCTGAATGAAATTCAGTAAAGTTTTGACAACTGACGATGTGGCAGCCCGAACACCAACGGGTGAGGCGCAATGAGAGAGAGAGAGAGAGAGAGAGAGAGAGAGAGAGAGAGAGAGAGAGAGAGAGAGAGAGAGAGAGAGAGAGAGATCGCAGGTCTTCGACAGCAGAGAGATATCAAACGAGACAACACAAGCTGACTGATAAAGGACCATGACTCAAATGACGCATGATCCTGATGTAATCTTTTTGGTCTGCGTCGGAAGGGGTGCAAACACGCCTGACAGTCCGCTTGAAAATTGGTCGAGATGTCGCTGGAGTTATGTATGGTCATCAAGCGATGAAGGAAGGCGTGAGAAGGTGACAATGCCATACCTACCTTTTCGAAAGGAGACCAAGAAATTGTACTGAACAACTGACCAGTGTCCCTGACGAGTGTGGCCCGTACATACTGGAGATGATAACCAGATGGATTACATACTGAACAGAAGAAACTACCTATACGTGAGACATATGTGTGACATACTTCTTGTACTGCTATGAACGAGCAGTGGACTGTCTGTATCTACATTGCCAGAGAGCAAACGACACTGTACCACACAAGAAGAGGGTAGAGGCAATGGATCCTCAGCTGGGGATTAAAGAACACTCCTTGACAAATAAGTTACAATTTCCTCAGCGGTAAAGGACGGAAGACGCATGTCGGAGGAACCCTTCTCAAAATGGGTTAGGGTCAACCAGTGGCGTGCCACAGGGATCACTCCCGAGACCATTGCTTGTATTGCTCTATGTAACATATTTCCACGAGCTGGACTCACAGCTAAGTATATTTGCAGATGATACAAAGGTAATGGGGATGACAGAGGGAAGAGGACTGTATCCATTCACAGTAAAGGGGACCTAAACCAACTCCAAAGTGGATCTGATGTTTGGGTGATGAAATTCAACCAGAGTAAATGCACAATGATGGAGACGCGACACAGTGAAAGATGACCTTGATACGATGGTTACCCGTCAGGAAATAAGTTGCAAGAAGCTGAGTGCGAGACGGACTTTGGGTGCCGGTCACAGCGCCTGGCCAGTCTCCACAGCTCCAACAGATTCATGTTGGTGGATAAGCAAACCGTACACATCGTGTAAGAGACCTAAACTAGAATGTCCTCCATAGCTTTGGTGATGGCACTTGAGAATCACAAATAACCAACACAGAAAGCCCAGAGAATGGCAACAAGCAATGGTATCCGAGATATGAGGACCGAGTTACAGCGAGAGCCCTGAACTTGTCCACCATGGAAGACAGTAGGGTAAAGGATGACTTCATCACAAGCCAGTCTGATGATGTGAACAGAGAACAGTTCTTCGTAAGACCCAACGATAGAAGAACCAGATACCACAACATGAACATGATCAGGTAACTTTTGTAGTGCAAGAGTCGTCGATGCCTTAAATACACCTAGTAATGAAACTGTAAACGCAAACAGCATACACAAGTGTGAACAGTTGTGGGATAATAACGAACGTTGAATATATGGAGCCCTACAAGTGTTCCACTCCCTCCCCACATACGGCAAAGAGGTAATTACATCCACCTGGGTACCTAGCGGAAGCTGGGGTGAGCGTGTGTGCGTGCGTGTTTGAGTGTGTGTGTGTGTGTGTGTGTGTGTGTGCATATAGACGGCGCAACATGAGTGTAAAACTTTCTCCTAGTGACAAATGTACAGCAATCACACACAAGCACTGTGGACTCGGGTCCCAATAGGGACTTCTTACCAGTCTCGGAACCCACCAATGTGAAGAGCCCAGGTTCGAAACGCGGACTGGGCACCGACTCTCAGCTAAATCAGCTGTTCACCCTAGCCTTTGGGACAGGTCAATGACTGGCGTAACCTGGGAGTGTGTATGTCTACGTTGTGTACACATGTATATACAAGGGTAAGACACGGAGCGACAGTAGTGTAAGCCTTTGTACCAGTAACAGAGACAGTAATCTCACAGTATACAGACACTCGCAAAATACACACACACACACACACACACACACACACAGTATGAATGTGGTAAATGAACATTCAAAAACTAGAGGCGAGACAAGACATACAGAGGAGATATAACCGTGGAAACTACACAAACTTCAGGAGAAAATCCCAAACATTTTCATGACTTCATCAGGCGTCGGTTGTCCGGACGTAAGAGCAGCTATAGACGCTGAGGGATCCATGGGGGTTGAATTGTATAGGAGGACGTAAGGTTATGTGAGGAAACTGGATCACATGTTTCTACGTAAGATTATGTGAGGAACAGGATCACATGTTTCTACGTAAGATTATGTGAGGAACTGGATCACATGTTTCTACGTAAGGTTATGTGAGCAACAGGATCACATGTTTCTCAGTGTTTTCACAGTGAAGGACACTACAACCCCAACACCAGGAAGGTGGAATGGGATGGAGGTTTTAATATAACTGAGATTGCTATTATAGAATAACAGACTATTAAAAGGTTTTGGTCCATACATGGCTGATGGTTTCACCATATGTGCTGAGGATGTGTGCAGGAAAGCAGTAGACACCTCTTGAAATCCTGCTCAAGGTGTCACTGGAGAGAGGCAAAGTGCCAAGGGAATGGAAATGGGCTAAGCTCATACCTATCTATACGAAGGGAGACCAGAAAAAGGGCGCGAACTACGAACCAGTCTCACTGACGGGTGTGGTCTGTGCGGTTCTGGAGAAGATAATTGGAAAGCAAATGGATGACTTTCTACATAGGAGAAATAACCTAAGTGAGACAGCAAATCTCTTGAATTTCTACGAGAGTGAGTTCTGTCTCAGACAGAAGGGAAAGCTGGGTGGACTGTTTGTATTTGGACTGTCTCGATGCATTTGTCATCGTACCGCACGGGAGGCTGATCGAAGAGGCTGGATCACCCGGCAGGGATAAAGGGCAAACTTCTCAAGGTGGATAGAGGATTAGCTCAGTAAACGGGAACAAAGGAAGCAAAAGGGGTGGAGGTGACCTGCAGAGTACCACAGGGTTGTATTCTATGACCATTATTCTTCTTGATCTATATCAGTGGCTTTCTTCATGGTACGGAATCCTACCTAAAAATGTTTACAGATGATGCAGAGGTCATGAGGGAAGTGAAAAGTGAGGAGGATTACATCAGCTGACAGGAGGACCTCAACAAGACCCCACAGTTTGTTCGAAACATGGCTCATGAATTTCAACCCGAGCCAATGTGCAGTAACGAGGACGGAACAAGGTGAAAGAAGGCCTCAATGTGGCTATCATCTAGCAAGATACAACTCCCCAGGATTGTGTGTATGTTTAGGACTTGGGAGTCAACATCGTCCCTCACCTGTCGCCAGAGAGTCCTACATTACGAGAGCAGTTAAGGAGACAAAACTGTCTCTCGGTAAATATCATAATAGCCTTAAAGTATATATGGCTATGAGAATATTCAGCAAGACAAAACTAGAATAGGCTTCTCAAGTTTGGTCACCGCATCTAAAGAGGCACCAAAGACCTGATAGAAATGAGGGCAACAAAGATGGCACCGGAATTACGGGGCTGAGTGACATGGGAAGGCTAGATCCTTCATGTTTACCCACCGTGGAAGACAGAAGCGAAAGATGACCTGATCACTACCTTCAAGTTCTTTAACCAAATTGATGACGTAGACAGAAAAGATTTCTTCGAGATATGTAGGGTTACGACAACCAGAGGATTTATGAAATCAAGCTGGAAACTTGTTCAAAGTGATGTACATAAGTATTTTTATACCATATGAGTGGTGAATGACTAGAACAGAAAGACTGATGACATGAAGAAGTATGTTGGAGAATGTTCAAGAGATGGTGGGGCACTACGAGTGTACAACTCCCCCTGTACAGTGCAAACGATTCATTATACACACACACACAATGGCAAAGACAGAAATTGCAAGGAAACCAAGTGAGACTGCGGACACCAGAAGTCCAGGACACCAGATGAAGAAGCTAGGGACATCAAGTGAAGTCCATGACATCAGGTGAGGCCGGGGACACCAGGTGGGACCAACGACACCAAGTGAGCCCGAGGATACCGAGTCAAACCTGAGACACCGGGTGGGACCCAAAACACCAGTGAGGCCTGAGACAGAGGCGGCACCTGGCCCACCTTGCAGAACACCAGGCAGGTTCACCTTGACTCGTCACCTGCAACACATCCTCAGCGATATCTGCTGCTCCTGCTGGTACAGCAGCTGGACTCTCAAAATATCGGTGTCCTTCATGCCGGATGTCACGGACGGTCCAGACTCCACAGACACGCTCCTACACGTACACCGTCCTGCACACGGACGCTCCAGCTGATGAAGACGTGAGATAACAGCCTCAGGGTCAAGCTGATGTATGTCACGGACCGCAGTGTATACACAGCACCTGTCGTGTGCTACAACTCCGTTTCTAATACATGCTACACTACAGATAAGATAAGGGGGCGATAACTCCCCATCCGGCTGCTCTACGCCCTAACCTAACGGACACCAGGGGACCGTGAAGGTTAAGATCTACTCCAGCCTTTCATGACTGGTGGACACTTTGCGTGGTTGCCGGGACTTGGCTGTGGCATCCCCAGCCGTGGGGCCAAGTCCACGGGCGAGGCCAGGCTGCACATGACGACCATCACGTGACCCCTGCAACACACTAGTCATTGTTCCATTGTTAACCTTAAGAAGCCAGGCTCCCGGGACATACGTACAAGGCGCCAGCATTACATACATATAACTACTCACGAGTCTGGCCACTACGATCACTGATCAGGCAAGAAACTATAGCACTTACACGGTATGGTTTAAGGACTACTTCCCAATACCGCAGCGAACCTCGCCCTTGAACAATAGGTTATGCATTTGTATGACTGTGAGGAGGGCAAGCAAGAAGCGTCGTCCCTCTGTGGGGCCCCAGCCATGTGTGACTGAACGTAATGTGAGCACCAGTAGCAGGCGACAGTCACCACAAAGGCAGATGACATCGCCATGTAAGGAAAAAGGCCATCCCGAGTCCTCGCTGACGTCACCCAAAATCCGTCCAGCGCCTCACCAAAGGTCAGGTATCTTAGTATGTTGAACATCCTCGGAAAAAAATAAAGTATTCGCACTTGGGTGACTTTCTGTACGTTATGTGGCGGTTAATGAACGGCGACTGACGTAACCTACCACTCACGGTATGGGTTTACGGTACACCGCAATCTCTGACACTTATGAGTTGGTCAGGTCATCATCCAATGGTCCGACGTCGTGCTCAAGGAGACAACGCAATGTGAACCCACTTCAAGCATAGCTTAACACTAGCTGGGGATGTAATGTGTGCGACCGTGCTCACGACCATGACTGGCGCGGCACAAGCGTATACCAATCTCTTATGGTAGACCTGAGGCAGCACCTGCCCTACCCGACACAAGACACCCTTGGTCAACCAAGCGTCACCTGCAACTCTGATGAGAAGACCCGTGGACGGTGTCCCGTGGGAGTACTAGCCACTCTCTGTCGGTTGTGCACTGTGGTCACTGGCCAACAAAGTACCATCCCCAGACGTACCACTTATGATATCATAGGTAGCGTAATGTGACTACAGGCCAACACAGTACCATCCCCAGACCTACCACTTATATGATGGTAGTCTACTGTGACTACTGGCCAACACAGTACCATCCCAAGACGTACCACTTATATGATGGTAGTCTACTGTGACTACTGGCCAACACAATACCATCCTCAGAAACAGTCTTCCACACTCCTACAGATTCCCACTACAACTGGACATGGTGGAGGCGCAGCATGTGATGGTAACGCAGTGTCTTAATGGGTTCCTGCCCCTTCAAACACACCAGTCTTGTCTCTGTCACTCATTCACAGCCCAGCCACTCGCATGGCCCTTACCTAGATCCCAGCCACTCGCCTGGCCCTCACCTACAGCCCAGTCACTCACCTGGTCCTGACCCACTGAAGAATACACATGGACCTCACCCACAGCCTAGCCACTCACCTGGTCCTCAACCACAACCCTTCCACTCACCAAGCCCTACTATATTTCTTCTACGTATTCCTCAAGCCTCGAAATTTCTGTCCTCGTTGTTACAAACGTTCCGTTTCCGTCCCTCTCCTGCGTCTCCCTTTCTATAATTAAAACTCTGCTGCCTATGTTCTTTAACACATACATAAGAATACTCTTTGTTTTTTGTCAATTTAACTGCTGTGGTCTTCTTACTGCTTTCTATGGGTATTTACTACCTGAACTCAAATCATGCATCATCTTTTCCCCAATAAATTTACTTGTGGTATAAAACTTTCCGTATTATACGACTAGGATATTGCAAGCTACGGTATTTCCCTTGTAAACACGAAGCGAAAGCTCCCTTGTTATTCTTACTGGCCAAGGCCTTCACTGTTTTATATTTGAACACGATTAAAGATTCCTTATCACCTTCACCCCTGCTGAAATTCAAGAGACAAAGTACGTGCTCATGTCACTATTTTCCTACTTTAATGCAAGACATGGATGGCAGGCGCTGGTACCTCCCATATGCACGTCCACCTTCGTCACGTTCCACACTATCGCCACAGTATCATCTCTAATGAAACTGTATTACTAACACAGGTCTCGTTCCTTGATTATTTGAGTAAGTTCAATCAATTTTAGCATTACTCCATCTGTAAGTTACTCTCTAAACTATGATCACAAACGCCAACTAGTGGGTTTAATCAGTCAATCAACCAAGTTGTCTAATTGGAATTTCTCACAATATTCAAAATACTGTCGTAAGATCAAGCATATTCTTTTTAACCACATTACCCTCAGTTATTGTATTTTCTCTGTAAGCCTGACTTTGTTATTTACAGTGACGTGTCAAGGAGATAACAGAGTACACCAAAACGTGTTGGTGTTGGACCAAGTTGCCCCTGGATTATCAGCCTCTAAGGCATACACTTGGTTGTTATTTATATATATATATATATATATATATATATATATATATATATATATATATATATATATATATATATATATATATTCCCTGGGGATAGGGGAGAAAGAATACTTCCCACGTATTCCCTGCGTGTCGTAGAAGGCGACTAAAAGGGGAGGGAGCGAGGGGCTGGAAATCCTCCCCTCTCATTGTTTTTTTTTCAATTTTCCAAAAGAAGGAACATAGAAGGGGGCCACGTGAGGATATTCCCTCAAAGGCCCAGTTCTCTGTTCTTAACGCTACCTCGCTAACGCGGGAAATGGCGAATAGTTTGAAAGAATATATATATATATATATATATATATATATATATATATATATATATATATATATATATATATATATATATATATATTACCAAAAGTATCTGTTTCACGTTCCTTGGCTAAAGACGGAATTTTCGTTCATGTTAGGAAACAGTTTAAGTTCCAGGTTAAACCTCACCATAAAAGACATAACTCATGCATAATCCAAACTAGTGTCGTGGGTCTTGAGCCAGTCAAGTCTGGGATATAACTGTAGCTTCCCGAGTATCTGATGGAGACCGTTCACGTTATGACCAAGGCTATCATGAAGGTGTGACCGGACGACGACCAAATGCATGACAACGACGCACGATATTCTATATATATATATATATATATATATATATATATATATATATATATATATATATATACTCCTGGAGTCCACGGGGAAAAAATCTTGATCACGCGCAAAATTGTGATCCTTTCCAATATATATATATATATAGAGATGCTCTGTGGAAGGTATTAAGAATATATGGTGTGGGAGGCAAGTTGTTAGAAGCAGTTAAAGGTTTTTATCGAGGATGTAAGGCATGTGTACGTGTAGGAAGAGAGGAAAGTGATTGGTTCTCAGTGAATGTAGGTTTGCGGCAGGGGTGTGTGATGTCTCCATGGTTGTTTAATTTGTTTATGGATGGGGTTGTTAGGGAGGTAAATGCAAGAGTCTTGGAAAGAGGGGCAAGTATGAAGTCTGTTGGGGATGAGAGAGCTTGGGAAGTGAGTCAGTTGTTGTTCGCTGATGATACAGCGCTGGTGGCGGATTCATGTGAGAAACTGCAGAAGCTGGTGACGGAGTTTGGTAAAGTGTGTGGAAGAAGAAAGTTAAGAGTAAATGTGAATAAGAGCAAGGTTATTAGGTACAGTAGGGTTGAGGGTCAAGTCAATTGGGAGGTGAGTTTGAATGGAGAAAAACTGGAGGAAGTGAAGTGTTTTAGATATCTGGGAGTGGATCTGTCAGCGGATGGAACCATGGAAGCGGAAGTGGATCATAGGGTGGGGGAGGGGGCGAAAATTTTGGGAGCCTTGAAAAATGTGTGGAAGTTGAGAACATTATCCCGGAAAGCAAAAATGGGTATGTTTGAAGGAATAGTGGTTCCAACAATGTTGTATGGTTGCGAGGCGTGGGCTATGGATAGAGTTGTTCGCAGGAGGATGGATGTGCTGGAAATGAGATGTTTGAGGACAATGTGTGGTGTGAGGTGGTTTGATCGAGTAAGTAACGTAAGGGTAAGAGAGATGTGTGGAAATAAAAAGAGCGTGGTTGAGAGAGCAGAAGAGGGTGTTTTGAAATGGTTTGGTCACATGGAGAGAATGAGTGAGGAAAGATTGACCAAGAGGATATATGTGTCGGAGGTGGAGGGAACGAGGAGAAGAGGGAGACCAAATTGGAGGTGGAAAGATGGAGTGAAAAGGATTTTGTGTGATCGGGGCCTGAACATGCAGGAGGGTGAAAGGAGGGCAAGGAATAGAGTGAATTGGAGCGATGTGGTATACAGGGGTTGACGTGCTGTCAGTGGATTGAATCAAGGCATGTGAAGCGTCCGGGGTAAACCATGGAAAGCTGTGTAGGTATGTATATTTGCGTGTGTGGACGTGTGTATGTACATGTGTATGGGGGGGGTTGGGCCATTTCTTTCGTCTGTTTCCTTGCGCTACCTCGCAAACGCGGGAGACAGCGACGATGTATAAAAAAAAAAAAAAATATATATATATATATATATATATATATATATATATATATATATATGTATATATATATATATATAATTGCTTCAGGACGCCTTTCGATGAAAAGATCCTAGTTTAACCAGGATCTCTTAACCAGAACCTCCAGCAGCTTCAAGACTGCGCTACTTCAAGTAGCGGGGAAGCAGCGATGGACTCCTTTGGAGTGAGAAGTGTTCTGTTAAGACTTGTCTCGCCCAAGTGGACTTTTCACTCACGGTGTAACCTTATGATGACGGAATCGGGCCCGCATAAGTTCGAATCCTGGGCGCAGCAGGCGGTCCATACCCAATCATCCGTTGGGGCTTGTCAACGTGTGTGTGTGTGTGTGTGTGTGTGTGTGTGTAAACGTAGACAGGAATAAATGACACGATCCATATGTAAAAGTTTAAGAGAAGGGGCAACGAGCGTGATTTCGCCGAGTTTGGCGTAGCGAGGTAGCACTCAGAAAAGAGAACTCCCTAATTTGTCCACATCTTTTCTCTAGCTGTTTAATACATGGTAATCACAAGCGCCGCATCCCCTCCCCCTTCCCAACCCCATCCAGTCAAGCCCCACGGACCTTCCCATGACCGCTTAACATGCCCTGGTTAAGCCCCTCGACAGCATCTCGTAACCTGTACACCACATCTTCTCCACCTGGTTGTATCCCATGCCTGCCTCACATCCTCCTGCATGTTCATACCCTCCAATAACTCAGCTTCTGTCACTCCATCCTTCCATCTCTTTCGCAGTCTCCTTCTCGCTCCCTCCACTTCCGACATATATCGTCCTCTAAGTCAAACTCTCTTCACTCATCCTCTCGATATGTCCATACCATTTCATTTCACCATTTGTTGCCCAGCTCTGTTTACCACCACATTTCTTTATCACATTACCATTCCTTACACGACCAGCCCTCCTCACTCCACATGTAGTCCTTAAGCATTTTATTTCAAACAGATCCACGCTCATTTGTTCTTCTGTATTTAGAGCCCACAACTCATACCCATACAGCACCACTGTGCCGTCAAACATATCCACCTTTGACCTCTTTCTCCACACACTCCTTGAAGCACACAAGAGCTTTGCTTCCTCACTCGTCCTGTGATTCACTCCAGCTCTCATACTTCCATCCACCGCCATGTCCATTCTCGGGTATCTAAAACACTTCACTTTCTCCAGGTTCTCTCCATTCAAACTCAAACAAACTAACGTGTCCCTCACTCGACGACATACTCTCATAACCTTACCTTTATCCACATCAATTCTCTGCTTCCTCCCCTCACACGCTCTCCTGAACTCGTGACACCAGTGTCTGAGTGTCTCATTCGCGTCTGCCACCAGAGCAGCATCACCCATAAACAGCGAGTGACTCGCCTCCCCGGCGCCATAGCCCCAGCATACTGTAGACCTGCCCCTCTCCAAGACCCTCACATTTACTTCTCTCACAATCATATCCATAAACAGATTAAGCAGCCATGGTGACATCACACACCCTTGACGCAAACCCACCTTCACATGGAACCACTTACCCTCCTACCTTTATACTGTCACAAACAACTTATTTTCTCAATAAAAACCCCTGATTGCTTCCAGTAACAACTTCCATACGGCATCCTTATCGACCTTATCATACGCTTTCTCTTGATCCACAATTGATACATACAAATCCCTCTTTTTCTCTAAGTATTGCTCGCACAAATGCTCCAAAGCAAACACCCTATCCACATACCTTCCAGCACTCCTACAGCCACACCACTCCTCCGTCATCTTACGATCTATGCACACAACCTCACTCTCAAGTATCGATCTTCCTTACAGACGCGCATACATAGGGATGGACCTCATCTCAATACAACTTCCTCAATAAACCTAGACTTGGACAGGATATCTCAGCGAGGTGTACGAAATTGGTCACGTTTAATGCCTCCGAGAGCCTGTTTCTGCCCATTTCTCTATCGAAAACTTCTCAACTTTCTTCTTTCCTTTGATGGCTCTGTAATTCCACCTCTTGACTCAATGAACATGCTTGGTATTACTGTACCCACACTGTTTTGGAAACCACTCACTACGGAATGCTGTCATCCTCTAAGAAATTGGAAATCCTATCTAGATGTCAAAATCAGTTTCCTTCCCTACAGTTGCTCCGTTCATACAAAGGAATGATCCGTCCTTGTATGAGGTACTGCTCTCACATCTGGGGTGGTTCTAACTCTTCATCCTTCCTTGACAGAGTCGAATTGAAAACGGCCCGACGTATCAATTTTCCTAGGCTAACTTCACAACTTGACCCACTTGCCCTACGCCGCAGTGTTAGTTTATCTTTCTTTTTCTATCGGTATAATTTTAGTTCTTGCTCCCGAGAGCTGGCTGCCTGTCCCCCCCCCCCCCCCCACTAGCTAGAACATGTAATACTCAACAATCTGCTGCGTCACATGATAGGCCATTTTGATAACTGTGTCTCTCCCTACACCTCAAAGCTTTGGAGCCCTCTCCCCTTTCATGTCTTTCCTAATATCTATAACCTGGGACTAATGAAAAGACAGGTTTTTCACATCTCGTAAATACATTTCCACGCTTCTTCGTCTTCTCTTTCATTAACCTCTCCATTTTTCCTTGAAGGTACGGCCTTCATGTGGACTTTCTTTGTCTGTGAATGAAGCCTCTAACGGAGAGAGTGAGAGAGAGAGAGAGAGAGAGAGAGAGAGAGAGAGAGAGAGAGAGAGTCGGTAGGCAAATATCAGAATGGCATACAAGTTCAACGATAAGGAAAGCTTCAGCAAGCTGTTCACATCACAGAGAAAGGCAAAAGTAGAATATGCTCCTCAGGTTTGGTAACCTCATACGAAGAAGCAGAAAGAGCTGATAGATGTCTAGAGGAGAGTAACAAAGATGGTACCAGAACTAAGACAGCCGAGTTAGAGAAAGGTAAGAGTCCTTGAATTTGCCCATCTTGGAAGAGAAAAGGGTGAGGGGTGACCTGATCACAATCTTTAGGTTTTTGAAATGAATCGATGACGCAGACAGTTACCAGCTGTTCGGTACATGCAGGGATAGAACAACCAGGGGATATAACATGAAATTAAGCCACAAACTTGTTAAAAGGAATATGAAGAATTACTTTTACACTATAAGACTGGTGGATGAATGGCATTCATTGACTGATGACATGGTAACCGCAGAGAACACACACACACACACATATATATATATTATCCCTGGGGATAGGGGAGAATGAATACTTCCCACGTATTCCCTGCGTGTCGTGGAAGGCGACTAAAAGGGGAGGGAGCGGGTGTCTGGAAATCCTTCCCTCTCGTTTTTTTTTAATTTTCCAAAAGAGGGAACAGAGAAGGGGGCCAGGTGAGGATTTTCCCTCTAAGGCCCAGTCCTCTGTTCTTAACGCTACCTCGCAAACGCGGGAAATGGCGAATAGTATGAAAAAAAAAAAAAAAATATATATATATATATATATATATATATATATATATATATATATATATATATATATATATGTGTGTGTGTGTGTGTGTGTGTGTGTGTGTGTGTGTGTGTTTGTGTGTGGAAGGGGGGGGAGGGATTCCTCGTCTGTTTCCTTGCGCTACCTCGCTGACGCGGGAGACGGCGGAAAAGTATAATAACTATATATATATATATATATATATATATATATATATATATATATATATATATATATATACATATATATCATCAGCTATACATTAGAAAAATGTTCAAGTAAAGGGGCTCCACGAGTGCAAAACTCCCTCACGTGTCTGATTACAAATGGGCAATCAGACACAAACACCCACACATGCAGGTGTGTGTGTGTGTGTGTGTGTGTGTGTGTGTGTGTGTGTGTGTGTGTGTGTGTGTGTGTGCGTGTGTGTGTGTGTGTGTGTGTGTGTGTGTGTGTGTGTGTGTGTGTGTGGATTGGGATGGTGAGCCAATGCAGGAAAGCTTCTCTGACTTCAATTTTCTAGCGCTTCAGCTTGGGCAGAACTCCTATCCGCAAGTCCAAACGTTACAAGAATAAGACTCAAAAGCTCTCACCAGTGTTTACATCATATATCACCCAGACAGTCTGCTCGAAATTACATTAATAGTCACATTTAGCGAGGTTGTGACACTGGGAGTAGAGTCTCGTCATAGAACTACTCACTCCAAAAGGAGTCTAAATTTCCCCGTAACTGGAAGCAGCGCAACTCTGAGTTGCAGGAACCCTCAGAAAGGCCGTGGGTAACACCAGGTCTCTTTCACTGAAATTAGTCTCAGTGCAGTTATAAATAAATATCACACACACATAAACACGCACACATCCGCACACATATGCTGTTTTCTCCCGGCATTACACATGACAGATAAAGATACTGTGTTTAAATAAGGCAGTTCAGTTGTTCGTCTGTTCCCGACACTACCTCACTAAGGTGGGAGGAGCAATTATATACATACACTGTACTTTCCTGCCTCAGGAACCTCTTGTATAGAGCTGTCGCGCCGCTCTGGAAGCTGGCCAAGGCCACCGGACACAACCATCGATCATGAGGTGTTGTGATGTGTATTCATCCGTGCGAGGTGAGTGTAGGACACTTCAGTGATTACTGTCTTCACATGGGAGGGTGATTGGCGGCGCTGTGGGTGTGAGCCGGCATATAAATGTACTTCTTCCTGCCCTAGGAGGCCCTTCTATCTTTATGAGGCTCCCGCAGCGCTCAGGAAGCGGGCCAAGTCCGTCTGACGGAACCACAGGTCACTACATGCAATGACTGTGCATCTACGTGGGGGAGAATACAGGACAACCGAGTATTGCGTTCGGTGTCTTCGCCATGGGAGCTGCATCGTGGACATGACGGGTCTTGAGATACGTTGAGGCGATGTTTACACCGTTCTAGGGTCGGGTGCTGCCCAGATCACTCGCCAGGAAGTGTGACTTGAGTTCGACTCCTGAGTGTGGCGTATGATGACCGGTGTACGTACTTCAGGGGAGATAGAGTTTAAAACGAAGCTTAGAGGGGCAACTGTTTGGTGACTGTCGGGTTATTTCAGTGTGTGTGTGTGTGTGTGTGTGTTCTGAATGTGATATTTGTACGGGGTGGAGGTGACCTGTGCGGCAGGAATAAGCATTATAGTCCCACCTGGGGGATGGTGGTCTGTGGTGGAACGGTTTACATGGAAAGGACTGCGTGCTGTGTCATGCATACAGGCCTGAATCCCTCTGAACCCATTACTTTCCTTAATCAACGTTTTGCTAGCAGTAATGTACGTACTGCCTAAATCATTAGATTTTGGGGTGGGGCGTTTAATTTACCTTTCTTTTCATATTTAACCGACTGTTCAGTATGTCGCATCCACTGGTAAAAACTGGGTAGACAGTGATCTTTGAATCGCCACGCCACTACATGACGTTAAGTTACCATCAGTCTCTCACGGAAACACGCAGCTCATGCCAGAGAAACTGAATTGCATCGAAGTTTTCCCTGGAGGCATGAGAACTCTTCATTAATTAACGGCCGTTCTTGAGAGTTTAGTCTAACGTTAATGAGTCATGTTCTGAAGTCTGGACATAAAGGAAACTGGCCCGTGCAAGACGTCGAAGCTTCAATTCCCATGAATTTAGTTTCCAGCCACCGGGTGTCGCCACGTACATTTCTCTCCTTCACCAACATCTCTGCTCGTTCTTTCAACAAAAATCGTTCCGTATGATGCAAGAAACATCCACAGACATCAGGCATGTACACATCTTGTGAATTTCCGATATCTTGCGAGTGCCGGCTACAATACGTCACAACAACGATAAAAATATGAACTTTTGAGTCGACTGTTGAATGGGAGCCCAAACATGTTGACGTCACGCGCTTCACGGCGGTACATGATTGGTTCTTTCACGGGAATCGTCACAGATGCGAGCCCCAGTTACTTAGTGTAGATTGGTTAGACTGGAAAATAATTAGTATCACAACCAAACTCGTAATATTAACAGGGAATCCATAAAAATCCAAGAGTCACATCTTTGTATACAGGTTTAGATGAAAAACTGACAACTCGTTGTCTCAAAAACGAAAATGTATTACTCATATAAACCCCGCTAGCCTATCTCCCTGCGATTCCGAGTTGCCCAGTCAGCAGACACAACACTCCTGTATACTGACAGCCTCACCCTCTATACGTGTACCCATCGAGATAAACGTTCAGTTTGCCTGACAGTCATTCCTGGTACCGAGCCGTCAGCAGTGTTCCCCAACACCAATAATGGCTAGAACATCTTCACTTGACGAGTATGTCTCGCCCTATGTCAACCTTGCCTTCCTCTCCCGCGTCAGTCCAACTCTACGTTTCCTTCATGCTAGTGTAATACTTCAACTGACTTCTGAAGCCAGAGGCCCTTTTCCCCTCCACTAATATCGTCCTACCCTACAAAATACACAGCTGTGCCTCGGATTCAGTGCCCAGGTTGTCCTCGAATAAAACACTGCGGGAGGGCCGCTGCCTCCACGCTGCGACTCAAGCAGCGTGTGGGATGTGTGTGTGTGGGGGGGGGGGGGGGTACCTTCTTGTGCATTTCAGGGAGGGGAGGTTCTACACGAATGGGGTGCCACCCCAAAACTTTCTCCTGCATCGTACGATATCTTGGATTTAGTCTATTTCCGCTTACAGTGTTCTTTCTTATCTTGTTATTTATAAACATAAAGTTAAATATTCAGGTGTATATATCTGCTTGTTGCTCGGCTGTCCACTGTGTCCTCTCATCGACCTAGCATATCTAATTCTGAAGAATTCGTCTATATTTACTTCATCCAACCTTTACAGACACTTGTTCACTGTTCACAATTCTCTGCTCTTCCTTCTCTCTTTCAACATGGGTGATTCTATGGCAGTAAGCAAGCACACACACACACACACACACACACACACATATATACACACACACGCACACACATATATACACACACACACACACACACACACACACATTTTATATATATATATATATATATATATATATATATATATATATATATATACATATATATATATATATATATATATATATATATATATATATATATATATATATATATATATATAATCCCTGGGGAGCTGGAAGAAAGAATACTTCCCACGTATTCCCTGCATGTCGTAGAAGGCGACTAAAAGGGGAGGGAGCGGGGGGGGGGGGGGGGGGCTGGAAGTCCTCCCTTCTCGTTTTTTTTTTTTCCAATTTTCCAAAAGAAGGAACAGAAAAAGGGGCCAGGTGAGGATATTCCCTCAAAGGCCCAGTCCTCTGTTCTTAACGCTACCTCGCTAACGCGTGAAATGGCGAATGGTATGAAAGAAAGAAATATATATATACGAGGGATTCAATGGTACCGGTCATGAGGGCCACCAAAGACCACCTTGCATGGTTGAGGGGAACAACAACAACATCATGGTACCCATTCAACTCGGAAACGACCACAGATTTCAACTGCTGAACAGTCGGCCTTCAAGGCCCTTTGGAAGCAGATAAAAGCCATTTCCCAGAGCTTTTATGGTCTTTATGCAAGTTGATATAAAAGCCATTCTTTTCTGTGCTGTTCCGGGTACAACCTCGACGATGGTGACTTTTTACACGCACCCAAACCATCAGCAGGTGAAGTAATACCTATAATATATATATATATATATATATATATATATATATATATATATATATATATATATATATATATATATATTTCAAACTATTCGCAATTTCCCGCGTTAGCGAGGTACCGTTAAGAATAGAGAACTGGGCCTTTGAGGGAATATCCTCACCTGGCCCCCTTCTCTGTTCCTTCTTTTGGAAAACTAAAAAAAAATAATGAGAGGGGAGGATTTCCAGCCCCCCGCTCCCTCCCCTTTTAGTCGCCTTCTACGACACGCAGGGAATACGTGAGAAGTATTCTTTCTCCCCTTTCCCCAGGGATATATATATATATATATATATATATATATATATATATATATATATATATATATATATATATATTCTCCCATACTTGAACGCAGTTTCCCGCGTCAGCATGGTCGCGTCAGGATCAGGAAAACAAAGGCCACATCCGCTCACAGGGTTTCTAGCTGTCATGTGTAATGCACAGAAACCACAGCTCCCTGTCCACATCCAGGCCCCACACATCTTTCCATGGTCTACCGAGACGTGTGCAGTCCATTGACAGCACGTCCACCCCTGTATACTAAATCGTTCCAATCAACTCTATCCCTTGCACCCCTTTCACCCTCCTGCATATTCAAGCACCGATCGCTGAAAATCTTTTTCCGATATCCTTCCATCCCCAGTATGGGTTTCCCTGTTCCTCTTTTTCCCTCAACCTCTGACACATACATCTCTTCGTCAACCTTTCCTCACTCATTCTCACCACATGTCCAAACTATTTCAGCACTCTCTCTTTAGCTCTCTCAACGACACTTTTTATTACCACTCTAGCAGATAAATATATACAATCAGCAAGACGGTAAGATTATGTAATGAACCAACCACGTAACAATCTATGTCATAATTAACTTCCCACTGGGGTCAGACCAGGATCTTTTTGAACCCCATAATCCTTCTTTATTACCGCCCACAGGATGAGCAAAGGCTGCACCATAAACTTGCCACTCAGAGAGAGAGAGAGAGAGAGAGAGAGACTCTGTTCTTAACGCTACCTCGCAAACGCGGGAAATGGCGAATAGTATGAAAAAAAAAAAAAAAAAATATATATATATATATATATATATATATATATATATATATATATATGTGTGTGTGTGTGTGTGTGTGTGTGTGTGTGTGTGTGTGTGTGTGTGTGTTTGTGTGTGGAAGGGGGGGGAGGGATTCCTCGTCTGTTTCCTTGCGCTACCTCGCTGACGCGGGAGACGGCGGAAAAGTATAATAACTATATATATATATATATATATATATATATATATATATATATATATATATATATATATATATATACATATATATCATCAGCTATACATTAGAAAAATGTTCAAGTAAAGGGGCTCCACGAGTGCAAAACTCCCTCACGTGTCTGATTACAAATGGGCAATCAGACACAAACACCCACACATGCAGGTGTGTGTGTGTGTGTGTGTGTGTGTGTGTGTGTGTGTGTGTGTGTGTGTGTGTGCGTCTGTGTGTGTGTGTGTGTGTGTGTGTGTGTGTGTGTGTGTGTGTGTGTGTGGATTGGGATGGTGAGCCAATGCAGGAAAGCTTCTCTGACTTCAATTTTCTAGCGCTTCAGCTTGGGCAGAACTCCTATCCGCAAGTCCAAACGTTACAAGAATAAGACTCAAAAGCTCTCACCAGTGTTTACATCATATATCACCCAGACAGTCTGCTCGAAATTACATTAATAGTCACATTTAGCGAGGTTGTGACACTGGGAGTAGAGTCTCGTCATAGAACTACTCACTCCAAAAGGAGTCTAAATTTCCCCGTAACTGGAAGCAGCGCAACTCTGAGTTGCAGGAACCCTCAGAAAGGCCGTGGGTAACACCAGGTCTCTTTCACTGAAATTAGTCTCAGTGCAGTTATAAATAAATATCACACACACATAAACACGCACACATCCGCACACATATGCTGTTTTCTCCCGGCATCACACATGACAGATAAAGATACTGTGTTTAAATAAGGCAGTTCAGTTGTTCGTCTGTTCCCGACACTACCTCACTAAGGTGGGAGAAGCAATTATATACATACACTGTACTTTCCTGCCTCAGGAACCTCTTGTATGGAGCTGTCGCGCCGCTCTGGAAGCTGGCCAAGGCCACCGGACACAACCATCGATCATGAGGTGTTGTGATGTGTATTCATCCGTGCGAGGTGAGTGTATGACACTTCAGTGATTACTGTCTTCACATGGGAGGGTGATTGGCGGCGCTGTGGGTGTGAGCCGGCGTATAAATGTACTTCTTCCTGCCCTAGGAGGCCCTTCTATCTTTATGAGGCTCCCGCAGCGCTCAGGAAGCGGGCCAAGTCCGCCTGACGGAACCACAGGTCACTACATGCAATGACTGTGCATCTACGTGGGGGAGAATACAGGGCAACTGAGTATTGCGTTCGGTGTCTTCGTCATGGGAGCTGCATCGTGGACATGACGGGTCTTGAGATACGTTGAGGCGATGTTTACACCGTTCTAGGGTCGGGTGCTGCCCAGATCACTCGCCAGGAAGTGTGACTTGAGTTCGACTCCTGAGTGTGCGTATGATGACCGGTGTACGTACTTCAGGGGAGATAGAGTTTAAAATGAAGCTTAGAGGGGCAACTGTTTGGTGACTGTCGGGTTATTTCAGTGTGTGTGTGTGTGTGTGTGTGTGTGTGTGTGTGTTCTGAATGTGATATTTGTACGGGGTGGGGGGTGACCTGTGCGGCAGGAATAAGCATTATAGTCCCACCTGGGGGATGGTGGTCTGTGGTGGAACGGTTTACATGGAAAGGACTGCGTGCTGTGTCATGCATACAGGCCTGAATCCCTCTGAACCCATTACTTTCCTTAATCAACGTTTTGCTAGCAGTAATGTACGTACTGCCTAAATCACATTAGATTTTGGGGTGGGGCGTTTAAGTTACCTTTCTTTTCATATTTAACCGACTGTTTAGTATGTCGCATCCACTGGTAAAAACTGGGTAGACAGTGATCTTTGAATCGCCACGCCACTACATGACGTTAAGTTACCTTACCATCAGTCTCCCACGGGAACACGCAGCTCATGCCAGAGAAACTGAATTGCATCGAAGTTTTCCCTGGAGGCATGAGAACTCTTCATTAATTAACGGTCGTTCTTGAGAGTTTAGTCTAACGTTAATGAGTCATGTTCTGAAGTCTGGACATAAAGGAAACTGGCCCGTGCAAGACGTCGAAGCTTCAATTCCCATGAATTTCGTTTCCAGCCACCCGGTATCGCTACGTACATTTCTCTCCTTCACCAACATCTCTGCTCGTTCTTTCAACAAAAATCGTTCCGTACGATGCAAGAAACATCCACAGATATCAGACATGTACACATCTTGTGAATTTCCGATATTTTGCGAGTGCCGGCTACAATACGTCACAACAACGATAAAAATATGAACTTTTGAGTCGACTGTTGAGTGGGAGCCCAAACATGTTGACGTCATGTGCTTCACGGCGGTACATGATTGGTTCTTTCACGGGAATCGTCACAGACGCGAGCCCCAGTTACTTAGTGTAGATTGGTTAGACTGGAAAATAATTAATATCACAACCAAACTCGTAATATTAACAGGGAATCCATAAAAATCCAAGAGTCACATCTTTGTATACAGGTTTAGATCAAAAACTGACAACTCGTTGTCTCAAAAACGAAAATGTATTACTCATATAAACCCCGCTAGCCTATCTCCCTGCGATTCCGAGTTGCCCAGTCAGCAGACACAACACTCCTGTATACTGACAGCCTCACCCTCTGTACGTGTACCCATCGAGATAAACGTTCAGTTTGCCTGACAGTCATTCCTGGTACCGAGCCGTCAGCAGTGTTCCCCAACACCAATAATGGCTAGAACATCTTCACTTGAGTATGTCTCGCTCTGTGTCAACCTTGCCTTCCTCTCCCGCGTCAGTCCAACTCTACGTTTCCTTCATGCTAGTGTAATACTTCAACTGACTTCTGAAGCCAGAGGCCCTTTTCCCCTCTACTAATATCGTCCTAAACTACAAAATACACAGCTGTTCCTCGGATTCAGCGCCCAGGTTGTCCTCGAATAAAACACTGCGGGAGGGCCGCTGCCTCCACGCTGCGACTCAAGCAGCGTGTGGGATGTGTGTGTGTGTGTGTGTGGGGGGGGGGGGGGGGGGTACCTTCTTGTGCATTACGGGGAGGGGAGGTTCTACACAAATGGGGTGCCACCCCAAAACTTTCTCCTGCATCGTACGATATCTTGGATTTGGTCTATTTCCGCTTACAGTGTTCTTTCTTATCTTGTTATTTATAAACATTTTTTTCTTTTTCTTTCTTTCAAACTATTCGCCATTTCCCGCGTTAGCGAGGTAGCGTTAAGAACAGAGAACTGGGCCTTTGAGGGAATATCCTCACCTGGCCCCCTTCTCTGTTCCTTCTTTTGGAAAAATAAAAAAAAAAATAATGAGAGGGGAGGATTTCCAGTCCCCCGCTCCCTCCCCTTTTAGTCGCCTTCTACGACACGCAGGGAATACGTGTCTCCCGCGTTAGTGAGGTAGCGCAGGGAAGCAACAGACGAAAGAATAGCTCAACCCACCCACATACACATATATATACATACACGTCCACACATGCACATATACATACCTATACATCTCAACGTATACATATATATACACACACAGACATATACATATATACACATGTACATTCAACGTATACATATATATACACATGTACATAATTCATACTGTCTGCCCTTATTCATTCCTGTCATATTTATAAACATAAAGTTAAATATTCAGGTGTATATATCTGCTTGTTGCTCGGCTGTCCACTGTGTCCTCTCATCGACCTAGCATATCTAATTCTGAAGAATTCGTCTATATTTACTTCATCCAACCTTTACAGACACTTGTTCACTGTTCACAATTCTCTGCTCTTCCTTCTCTCTTTCAACATGGGTGATTCTATGGCAGTAAGCAAGCACACACACACACACATATACACACACACACGCACACATATACACACACACACACACACACACACACAAACACACATTTTATATATATATATATATATATATATATATATATATATATATATATATATATATATATATATATATATATATATATAATCCCTGGGGATCTGGAAGAAAGAATACTTCCCACGTATTCCCTGCATGTCGTAGAAGGCGACTAAAAGGGGAGGGAGCGGGGGGGGCTGGAAGTCCTCCCTTCTCGTTTTTTTTTTTCCAATTTTCCAAAAGAAGGAACAGAAAAAGGGGCCAGGTGAGGATATTCCCTCAAAGGCCCAGTCCTCTGTTCTTAACGCTACCTCGCTAACGCAGGAAATGGCGAATGGTATGAAAGAAAGAAATATATATATACGAGGGATTCAATGGTACCGGTCATGAGGGCCACCAAAGACCACCTTGCATGGTTGAGGGGAACAACAACATCATGGTACCCATTCAACTCGGAAACGACCACAGATTTCAACTGCTGAACAGTCGGCCTTCAAGGCCCTTTGGAAGCAGATAAAAGCCATTTCCCAGAGCTTTTATGGTCTTGATGCAAGTTGATAGAAAAGCCATTCTTTTCTGTGCTGTTCCGGGTACAACCTCGACGATGGTGACTTTTTACACGCACCCAAACCATCAGCAGGTGAAGTAATACCTATAATATATATATATATATATATATATATATATATATATATATATATATATATATATATATATATATATATATATTTATTTTTATTTATTATACTTTGTCGCTGTCTCCCGCGTTTGCGAGGTAGCGCAAGGAAACAGACGAAAGAAATGGCCCAACCCCCCCTCCCCATACACATGTATATACATACGTCCACACACGCAAATATACATACCTACACAGCTTTCCATGGTTTACCCCAGACGCTTCACATATATATATATATATATATATATATATATATATATATATATATATATATATATATATATATATATATATTTATATCTTTCTTTCAAACTATTCGCCATTTCCCGCGTTAGCGAGGTAGCGTTAAGAACAGAGAACTGGGCCTTTGAGGGAATATCCTCACCTGGCCCCCTTCTCTGTTCCTTCTTTTGGAAAAATAAAAAAAAAATAATGAGAGGGGAGGATTTCCAGCCCCCCGCTCCCTCCCCTTTTAGTCGCCTGCTACGACACGCAGGGAATACGTGAGAAGTATTCTTTCTCCCCTTTCCCCAGGGATATATATATATATATATATATATATATATATATATATATATATATATATATATATATATATATTCTCCCATACTTGAACGCAGTTTCCCGCGTCAGCATGGTCGCGTCAGGATCAGAAAAAGAAAGGCCACATCCGCTCACAGGGTTTCTAACTGTCATGTGTAATGCACAGAAACCACAGCTCCCTGTCCACATCCAGGCCCCACAGATCTTTCCATGGTCTACCCGAGACGTGTGCAGTCCATTGACAACACGTCCACCCCTGTATACTAAATCGTTCCAATCAACTCTATCCCTTGCACGCCTTTCACCCTCCTGCATATTCAAGCACCGATCGCTGAAAATCTTTAACCGATATCCTTCCATCCCCAATATGGCTTTCCCTGTTCCTCTTTTTCCCTCAACCTCTGACACATACATCTCTTCGTCAACCTTTCCTCACTCATTCTCACCACATGTCCAAACTATTTCAGCACTCTCTCTTTAGCTCTCTCAACGACACTTTTTATTACCACTCTAGCAGATAAATATATACAATCAGCAAGACGGTAAGATTATGTAATGAACCAACCACGTAACAATCTATGTCATAATTAACTTCCCACTGGGGTCAGACCAGGATCTTTTTGAACCCCATAATCCTTCTTTATTACCGCCCACAGGATGAGCAAAGGCTGCACCATAAACTAGCCACTCAGAGAGAGAGAGAGAGAGAGAGAGAGAGAGAGAGAGAGAGAGAGAGAGAGAAATGTAGTGGTCTGTACGAGCTGGCGTGGGTTCAGTGCGGCTGGGGGTGCCGAACTGCAACCCTGGGACGAGGGATCCCAGATGGCAGGTGATGTCGGTAGCGAGGGTGGTGTAGCAACTTCATACCGACCTCTCGGATGAGTTCCCGGCGACGACTTAGTAATACTGGGAGAGGTGAGGGTAAACTTTAGCAGCACGTAATAGTGGGTGGGAGAGGGACCGAGGATGAGCTTGCATTGCGCTTTACTGCATCTTTTTTTCCCCAGTTGTGTGGTGGAGAGGGAGGGAGGGAGGGAGGGAGGAAGACCACGTGGGAGAGGCATACGTGGCTCTGGTGTGAACAAAAGTTAGGCACAGATTCTTGAACACGGGTGAGGGATGTGAAAGTGTTCCGAGTCGACACACTAAGTAGAGAGGACGACTGAAAGTGTTGAGGATGTTACCGACGTGTTCCCCGGAGTCTGGTTTACTGTCCAAATGGAGACTCAAGGGCCTGGTGGACTGAACAACCTGGTGGGGTAATAATAATAATAACAATAATAATAATAATAATAATAATAATAATAACAATAATAATAATAATTATTATCATTATCATTATTACCATTATTATTATTATTATTATCATTATCAATATCATCATCATTATCCTCATTTATCATAATTCGCTGATTATTGAATTATGTCTAAGCATACATAAACGAATGTGTGTGTGTGTGTGTGTGTGTGTGTGTGTGTGTGTGTGTGTGTGTGTGTTGGCATGTGGAGGGAAGTAAGGGACGGGGTGCCTGCCTGGCCCGGTGCCCGCACGCCATACCCGGGACTAAGGCTTCCTGCCTCCCTTAAAATCTTGCAGGGGTTACCTTACACGTGGAGGACACCTCCCACTGCCTCAGACGCCCCCCCCCCCCTAGTTATGGAGGTGGAGTGGAGGGCTGGGGACAGTGTTCAGGATGTGGGCTGAATCAAGATCAGGAGAGACATGGCGGGCATGGCGCATCACCACTTAAGTTTTACGTGGAGTCACCACACGGTGTCACACTCGAGTGATCCGCACCACCTACCCTCCTCCAGGTGACGTGGCCTGCTACACCGTCCTGCCCTGCGTCTGCCCGCACGCCTAGTGTGATAGCACGTGTAGAGCCAGGTGGCGCAACCATCACACACGTACACAGCCGCCGCTCCGGATTAAGACGGGTGGAGACGGTACCAAGATTAGATTACGGTCACGAAATAATGTATGGTCCTGGAGCTCTGTCCTCCAGGCTGGCTTACAGCCCCCACTCTCACACCAGGCGGTGCTGGAACACCCCCTCCCCCACCAAAACACACACACACACACACACACACACACACACACACACACACACTCGCGCTGTTTTATGATAGGTAAACTAGTTATCAATATGAACTCATAGTACTGTATCATCTGTCATAATTCAACTTGGTATTTTGAGTAGCATGGCTATTCAAATTCAATTACCCGCTCTTTATTCATTACACACACACACACACACACACCACTCCAATACCTTGACAAAATGCAGTTCTGGGTAACCCAAGTACACTGCGTCCCACGGGTCATAAAGATGACGCTTTTGCGTTACTTAGTCCTTAAAGTGATGCCCCTAAGGATGCAACCGACACACAGTGATGACCTACCGCCGGAACCAGCGTTGACCGCAGCACTCCCAACAACATCGCCCTCCAGGACACCCATCACAGTAAACCTCCACCACTGGGCCATCACCAAACACTGGACCATCACCCACCACAGTAAGACTACTCACGGCCAACTTTACTCCCCCAACAGTGTTCCACTCCATACTATCTTACTAAGCCCCCAGCACTTCTTTCTGAAAGTGACCCTCCCTATCCTCTCTGACCATCCACTTGGCCTCATCCGCCACTTGAAGAAGGTGGTGCACTAAACCTCGCCACCGTCTAAGAGGCAGTGTTATAAAACCTCAACTACCGTCATTATGCCTTACACCAGCTGACTATAAAAGCTCCCAAATATGACACTTAAATATATGACTACCCCACGCCATGCCGGTCGTGACAACAACCTCAAAACTGCCGTAACAACCCAACTCCAATCAGCCGTGACAACCCCATCCCCAATCCGCCGTGACAACCCCACACCCAATTAGTCGTGAAAATTCCACCCCCAAACGGCCGAGACAACACCGCCTACAAACGGCCGTAATGACACCACCCACAAATGGCTGACAACACCACCTCCAATGTACCGTAATAATCCAAACGATATCGGCCGCGACAACCCCATCCCCAACCGGCCTGGGCCACACCACCCTAAACGGCCGTGGCAACCTCCAATCGACCGTTATAATCCCACCCTCAATCGGCCGTGATAACCCCACCCCCGAACGGCCGTGACAACTCCACCCCCAGACGGCCGTGACAACACTACCCCCAAAGGCCGTGACATCACCTCTAATCGACCGTAATAATCCTAACCCCAATCGGCCGTAACAACCCCACCCCCACCGACCGTGCCTCTCCATTCCGAGCCGTCCTTGACAGCCCCGCCACTAGCCGGCCGTGACAAGCCCGACCCCAGTCGACCACAACATCCCGCCCCCAGTCGACCAAGACATCCCAAGCCTGCCGTGACAGCCCCGCCCACAGCTGGCCGTGGCAATCCCAACCCCATTCGACCATGACAACTCCACAACTAAATTACTGTGACAGATCCACCCCCCGGCGACCTCGATAAACAATACAGCCACCTGATCGTGACTTTCCCCACAGCCATCAGGGAGTGACAACCTCACCAATATTCAGCCGTGACAACTGCACAATCAGACGGCCGAGTCAACTCCACTCCCAGTTGCCTGTGGCAACCAAGCACCTGTCCAGGTGACAACCCCACCCCTAATCAGCAATGGCAACCCCATCGCAACCAGGTGTAACAAATCCACCCCCAAGCAGATGTGACAATCACATCCCAACCAACCATAACAACCTTACCCCCATCAGCCGTGAAAATCCCATCCCTAAAAAGGCGTGAAAACTCCACCCCCAGCCAGCCGTGATAACCTTACACCCAGCCACCCACGACAACTCCCAATCCCTAGTTGGGCCCGACAACCTAACCTCAGCCAGCCGTGATAACCCTACCCCAACCAATCGTGACAACCTTACCCCAGCCGGCCGTGACAATCCAAAACCCAGTGAAGAATGACAACGGGGTTCCCAGCCGACCTTAACAATCTCACCTAGTCAAGCGTGAAAAACCCACCCTAAAAGCCAGCAGTGAAAAACCCACCCCAAGCCAGCCGTGACAAATGTACGCCAAGCTAAGCGAGAAAACGCCTTTCAGCCAGCCGTGAAAACCCCACCTCCAGCCAGCCGTGATAAATCCTCCCACAGCCAGGGGTGACAACTCCCTCCTGCCAGAGGTAACAACCCCACCCTCAGCTGACTGTGACAATCGTACAACCTCAAACAAGATCACCCATAAAATCATTGCAATAGGCCAGCGCTGGGCGGTAACCCCAAATCCTCGCCAAGGTACGTCACTTAATTTGAATAACCTCGCCGTATACGTCACCCAGACAAACTTTACAGTTATTATTGCCACGTGTGGACTGGAGAGAGAGAGAGAGAGAGAGAGAGAGAGAGAGAGAGAGAGAGAGAGAGAGAGAGAGAGAGAGAGAGGCACAGTGGGTAATGACATTCGTCCTGGGAACCACCAAGGAAGAGTAGTGATGTTTATCTTGGGAAACCGAGTCACGTACTGGGACAAAAACGTGATCACTTCTGCTGTTATCATTTCTAGGACTACATAATAATTCTGATGATGACCGTCGTTACACCTGCAATAAAAATGAGGTATCGGATGATGCTCGTCTTGGGGAAACAATAAACCACCGGAAAAAAAGGTAAATCGTAAAAAAAAAAAAAAAATAGTCTTTCTGAAGCCCAACCTATGACACAAGGATGAGCTCATTGACGACAAACTCCATCCTGGAAAACAAAGGAGGGCCAGGGGTGCTGGGCCGCCAGCACCGCCGTACCGTCATAAAAACGTGGTAAGTTTCAAGGTTGAGAGCTGGGGGATAGCGGGGAGGTCGGTCGCTCCCCAGCCCGGCAGTTGAGAGACGCTGTACCAGCCTCACCCCGCCACCTCACAACGCACCCCGACATACCCCCGCCACCTCAAGCTACACACCCACGCACAACCCGCTACCTCCTCAAGCTACACACACACACACACACACACACGGCTTACCTCACCCAAGACCAACAGGACCCATGTTCATCCCCAGCCGTGTTCAAATGACTCGCGTACAAATATGCTGTAACCAACAGGTCATTCACTCATATAATGATTCCCTGTGTCTCTGCTGTATACAATTTTATACATAAAACGACTATCACGACCAAAAAATAAGCTTTAAAATCAGCGGAGTTTTGGACGAGGCAGATGGGAACAAATTTCATTAAGAGGGAATATCAAAAGATTTGGAATCAGATAAACCTGTAAAGAGTTTTCCCGGAAAAGGCTGTACCTGTCAGCAGTATGTTGAAAAAAATTAGCCATGTATCACTGACTGATACGGACAAAGCACACTTGTTGATCAGTGGGTGCGTATCCGTGGTGGGGAGCGATGTGGTTGCTAGGGTGGAGGGCGGCAGGAGCGTTAAGAGCAGGCTTACGTCACTGTGACGTCATGCCTTACGCGGAGGCTCCACCCATCTTGAACATCACTAGATAATACACTTCATTTCTATGTTTATCTGCTTACAGCTTACTATTAATGTCTCTCATAATAAGATGAACATCACCAGATACACACTTCATTTCTTGTTTACTTGCATAAAGCTTACTATTAACGTATCTCATAGTATCTGTAAGATGAACATCACCAGATACACACTTCATCTCTATGTTTATCTACATAAAGCTTACCATTAATGTATTCCATAATATCTGTAAGATGACCACCACGATACACACTTCATTTCTATGTTTATCTGCATAAAGCTTACTATTAATGTATCTCATAATATCTTTATCACGTACACTACGACCGTCTTCCAATATACCTTGGACACGTAGGAACTGTAGCTGCATTTGAAGCAGAATTAGATTTTCTTCACGTAGGACGAGTGTTCAAGGAAGCGTTAATCTGGCCCTACAACCACAGAGAACGATGGGATCTGGTCCTTCAACCAAAGAGAACCATGGGATCACGTCTTCCAGACAGATGTCAGATTATCAAGCTCCACTGCACGTGGAGACAATAACAGGAGTTCCGCGCCATGAAAGGAAAGGCATCCTTGTTGAACGATCGAATAAGACTCCATATCAAGGCAGCACAGTTCCCATACCATGAGATACGGATGGCGTCTCGAAAATAAACAATCCGCTTCTTCATTCACTGAAAATGGCATCATCCTGTATGAGGTTGGTGAACTAGTGGACCAGCGTCGAGGAGTCTGCCGCACTAAGTGAGTCAGCAACCTGGTTGAGGTTATGCAACGACTCTAAGTTGCATAACGAGGGGCACTGTCCCAACACCCCCGCCATGTAAATAGAATCTTATTTACAGTAGTAACCCTGACCCTGACACTTTTACTCTGTACATACGTCACGTCCACACGTGTGTGCGGCAGGAAGGAAGGCGAGGATAAAAGAAAGAAAAATAAAAAAAAAAGCTGAGGAAAGGAAAGAAGTGAGGGCATACGAGTGCAGCGAGGGAGATAGGACAGGCGAGGAGGTGTGGAGGACACCTGACGTTAAGAGGCCCCAGCCTCAACCAGGATGTCATGAGTACACCGTGCGTGGCCCGGAAGGCCGAGCCACGCACACGGAAGGTCGAGTGGGCCACAGGACCACCATGAAGGAGGTCCAAGGGGTCAAGATCCCATTCCCCAACTAGACAAAAAATCCACCAAGTCATCAACACTTATGACATAAAATGACAAATAATAAATACTTGCGTCTTTCAAAACGAGCTTTTGTAGCATATCCAACAGTCAATACCCATGCAAAGTGCTTCCATCACTTCACTCCACAGCAACTAGATTGCGGTATATATATAAAAAACAAATGTATTTTTATACAACTTCGACCAACCCTTGGGAAGTCCTTTCTACGGGTCTGCAAGATAATCCGGCCGGATAGGCCGCATAAGTGTCAGGGGTAGTGGGCCACACAAAGGTCGGAGAGAGAGTGAGACTTTATCACGGTCAGGGTGAGTGGACCTTACGAAAGCTGAGACAAGGATGGAGGAGGGCTGCATGGCGGCCGCTGCAAGTGAGCCACCGCATGATGGTCGGGGTTATTGGTTAGTAGAACGATCGCAGCATGTGGGCGGCACGATGGCCCGGCGAGTGGGTCGCCGCACAACAGCAGGGGCGAGTGAGTCCCTCAACGGTCGGGACATGTGGGCCGCTCAACGATCAGGGAGTAGGTCGCACAACGGTCAGGGCGAGTGGGTCGCACAGCGGTCAGGGCGAGTGGGCCGCACAACGGTCAATGCGAGTGGGCCGCACAACGGTCAGGGCGAGTGGGTCACACAACGGCTGGAACGAGTAGGCCACCACTACGGTAAGAGCAAGCGGCCTGTGTAACGGTCTGGACGAGTGGGCCTCACTCGCACAGACCGGAATGAGAGGAGAGCAGAGAGATGGTGGCGTGGGAGGACGCCAGCCTTTGTTCTCCCTCGTTGTACCCTTCCTGCCCCAACACCTCGCCAACCTTCCCATTATTATTTAGTGGCACGCTATGCAATACCTGTCTGATGTTTAGTCCATCTGGAGAGTTTACTGAGATTCCTCGTAAAGCAAAGCAATTTTGTTAAGTTTACCTGAATAGTAATAATCATAATCATTATAAGAGAACACGTGTTGCATAGTGCAATTTGAATCTCCCAAACGTCATGTAGTATTGCGAAATACGCATGCACAAAGTATTCGAATGTTTACGTTTATCAATATTCTGCAAGTTGAATTTAGTACTATATTATATACAAAATTTAAGATCTATCATTAATCAAAGAAACTCACCCTCTTTCTAAAATTCTGAAAACATATTAATCGTTCAATTCTTAAAGTCAAATTAACAAAGTAGAGTAATTCCATTTGGCAACATGCACCATCAGTTGCCAGGCAGAGTTTCCCGTTTTCTATTGCGGAATATTCCATGGGATTCTGCTACAAGTTACAACACAAATGCACGCTCCCACAAATCAACACATACACACATTATATATAACTCCAGGGTCTCCCTCATGAGACTCCAGCAGAAATGAAACTGCACTTTATGTAGAAGCCAAGAAATGAAATTCTAAATAGCGAAAAAACCAAATTCGACTTTTCATTTGTGGTGTAAGCACTTGCATTCGGAGTCCGGTAATAATATATATATATATATATATATATATATATATATATATATATATATATATATATATATTGTTGAAAAATTTTACGGCAAAATTTAAGATAGTGGTTGAAAACATAAAATGCATGAAAAACGCTCAATCAGGGGCCCAACGGAGGAAACGCGGCCACTCAGTGTGCATCGAGGATACGTAAATAATCTAGTGGCTATAAATAAGTTCCTCCGACTCCTTGCGTTGATAAAGCCGAGATATAATATTTATTAGTAGTTAACTGGCTATGCTACACCATTTGAGATCCGATGATAAAGAAAAAAAAGCAAGGGAGGTTCCACGCACACTTTTACCGGAGGTCGATGGCCTCTAGGTTCCTGTGTACAAATTTGTGGAGTAATACCCTCTCCGCGGGCCACATGAATGAGTGGCGATAACAACAGAAGAACGCTGAGGGCTCTGTACATTACTGTTTTTTTTTATGGTGTATGAATTCTTTCAAAGAATATTGATGAAAAATGTCTTGTATTTAATAGTAATACTAAAGATACTAATGATAATACTATTTCTTCAGATAATACTAAAATTAATGATAATAATAATGGTTCAAACATCTTAGCCAAAAGAGGAAAGGAGATTTGCGGCTCTTGTCATCAGCTGAAGCGTCTGGCCAAACCCGTCATGTCAGCCGTTACTCCCGTTATCTACCGCGACTTCACACACGACCACTTCAGTAGTAACTTTATCTCTCCTAGTTTGTTGAGTGTTACCAATCTTGATATAGGCTTCGGTAGAAGCCCTAGTTACTCTCCAATATTATCAATAATAATAATATCAATAATGACAAGTCTTAAAATAAAACTCTTCGTGTGGATAGTGAAGCAAGGACGTTTTCGGATGTCCCAGCTGAAATACCGTTTATAGCACATACCTATTGTCTCCTGCTCAAGCACAACTGTTATTTATAGTATCAGTCGCTGGGATCATTATCTGATAAACGTAAAACAGTGTAAGCAAATTTATCAAGTTATTTCCATAACTAAAATCAAGATAGTGTGGTAAAGCTGGGGAAACCCTGAGCACGATGGTACGACTATTGAGATCGGTATGCAACCACCGTTGAGCTCGAAGTACGACTACTGAGCACGACACTGGGACGCTTAGGGTATATAGGTCGTACCTTCATGCTCAACGGGTAAACAAGTACCGGTCTAGTCTGAGTGAATGAATGAATGAATGAATGAATGGAAGGAAGGTCATTGATTGGTGAATGCTGACAGTATCTAAAAGAGTTTAAAATGTTATCTGACAGCGGAGAAAGTCCAGCAGATCTCCCTAACCATGTATTGCAAATAGATAATCCATACAGTCCCCTCCGATCCACGCCCACAGTTTTGAACGGCAGCGTGGCGTGGCGTCAGCCCCCGGCAACCCTTTTGTAAACTACCGCACCAGATAAACCAGCCCCTGCCTGGGGTGGGGGATGGCAGGTGGTGACCACCCTCCCTATGTAATGTGGTGACTCTCTAGGTGAGGATGTCTCTCTAGGTGCGGTGGTGACTCTCCAGTTACGTTGGTGGCACTCTAGGGGCAGTGGTGACACTCTAGGTGCAGTGGTGACACTCTAGGTGCTGTGGTGACTCTCCAGTTACGTTGGTGGCACTCTAGGTGCAGTGGTGACACTCTAGGTGCAGTGGTGACTCTCTAGTTGCAGTTGTGACTCCAGGTGCAGTGGTGACTCTCCAGATAAGATAGGGACTCCATTGAGCAAGTGACTCTCCACGATGCCTGGTGACTCGAGGTGATAAGAGTGATTCTCCATTACGCCTGGTGGACTGACTGTACATGCCTGAGTCACCAAGTTAGTGGTGTGACCGAGGAAGTACACCCAGGGACGTGATTAATATTCTGGCGCCACACACCACCGCACATTGCGAGTCCTGCCGCCTCCCGACCCTTCCATCCTTCGCTGCTCTCACGATTTACCATGCATGAAGGATACCACCAATAATGGTTAGCTGAGATCTTCCTCCCCCATACATAAGGACATGACCAGTGATGGTGGCTAGGGCCTTCCTCCTACCCCATACATAAGGACATGACCAGTGATGGTGGCTAGGGCCTTCCTCCTACCCCATACATAAGGTCATGACCAGTGATGGTAGCTAGGACCTTCCTCCTACCCCATACATAAGGTCATGACCAGTGATGGTAGCTAGGACCTTCCTCTCCATTACAGAAAGGATATGCCTAGTAATGACAGCTTAGACCTTCCTTCTCCGAGTATGAAGGATACGACAAGTGATGGTAAGTGAATATTGGATCAAAGGCTGGGTCATCATACCCAGTGTACCCACATAGGTGGTGCATACCTATGTGCTACAAGGAAAGGTAGTAATATCTAAGTCAACATGTACACATATAAGGAATACTATCCCACCGTTACAGTTCATTCCTAAAGGAGAACTATGCCAATAGACGGCGAAGCCCAGTGCAGGCCGTCGCATCTGCTCTGGTAACACTTGTTTACTCCACGGTAAATAATAAATTGGGGCTCGCTGTCAGGCATGAAAAGAGGCTCTGTTTGCCAAGTGGTAACTTGAGGGGGAGAGGCAAGTGCTGCAACACAGCAAAAGCGGTCCACACTATAACACAGGCCAGTGGAACTACTGGATAAACCTACAGAGGTACTGGGAACAAATGACATGCCTCCATCACACCGGTCGACTGTCATACTGGTAGCCTCACACACAGCACAAGGTAGTGGTTCATACTGGTAGCCTCACACACAGCACAAGGTAGTGGTTCATACTGGTAGCCTCACACACAGCACAAGGTAGTGGTTCATACTGGTAGCCTCACACACAGCACAAGGTAGTGGTTCATACTGGTAGCCTCACACACAGCACAAGGTAGTGGTTCATACTGGTAGCCTCACATACAGCACAAGGTAGTGGTTCATACTGGTAGCCTCACACAGACACAAGGTAGTGGTTCATACTGGTAGCCTCACACACACACACACAAGGTAGTGGTTCATACTGGTAGCCTCACACACAGCACAAGGTAGTGGTTCGTACTGGTAGCCTCACACACAGCACAAGGTAATGGTTCATACTGGTAGCCTTACACACACACACAAGGTAGTGGTTCATACTGGTAGCCTCACACACAGCACAAGGTAGTGGTTCATACTGGTAGCCTCACACACAGCACAAGGTAGTGGTTCATACTGGTAGCCTCACACACAGCACAAGGTAGTGGTTCATACTGGTAGCCTCACACACAGAACAAAGTAGTGGTTCATACTGGTAGCCTCACACAGACACAAGGTAGTGGTTCATACTGGTAGCCTCACACACAGCACAAGGTAGTGGTTCATACTGGTAGCCTAACACACAGCACAAGGTAGTGGTTCATACTGGTAGCCTCACACACAGCACAAGGTAGTGGTAAATAAAGAACGACAGATGACCACACAACAACACTTGACTCTTCAACACCACGACTACTACACGTGTGAGATGTACCAATACTGTACAGGAAGACTGAAGATAAAAAGTGTATGAACTTTTAGGTGAGGACTTCATAAAAGCACCTTGTCTTTTGTCAGCAAGTGACAACAAGTGCTCTACCTTGCATGGATAGTGTGGGGACTGAGCGTCCGGCCAGCAGTACCTGCCTTCCATCAGTCAACCCCCGCAGCACGAGGTTATCATCAACCCCCGCAGCACGAGGTTATCATCAACCCCCACAGCATGAGGTTATCATCAACCCCCGCAGCATGAGGTTATCATCAACCCCCGCAGCACGAGGTTATCATCAACCCCCACAGCATGAGGTTATCATCAACCCCCGCAGCACGAGGTTATCATCAACCCCCACAGCATGAGGTTATCATCAACCCCCGCAGCATGAGGTTATCATCAACCCCCGCAGCATGAGGTTATCATCAACCCCCACAGCATGAGGTTATCATCAACCCCCGCAGCACGAGGTTATCATCAACCCCCACAGCATGAGGTTATCATCAACCCCCGCAGCATGAGGTTATCATCAACCCCCGCAGCACGAGGTTATCATCAACCCCCACAGCATGAGGTTATCATCAACCCCCGCAGCATGAGGTTATCATCAACCCCCGCAGCACGAGGTTATCATCAACCCCCACAGCATGAGGTTATCATCAACCCCCGCAGCATGAGGTTATCATCAACCCCCGCAGCACGAGGTTATCATCAACCCCCGCAGCACGAGGTTATCATCAACCCCCACAGCATGAGGTTATCATCAACCCCCGCAGCACGAGGTTATCATCAACCCCCACAGCATGAGGTTATCATCAACCCCCGCAGCATGAGGTTATCATCAACCCCCACAGCACGAGGTTATCATCAACCCCCACAGCATGAGGTTATCATCAACCCCCACAGCATGAGGTTATCATCAACCCCCGCAGCACGAGGTTATCATCAACCCCCACAGCATGAGGTTATCATCAACCCCCGCAGCATGAGGTTATCATCAACCCCCGCAGCACGGGGTTATCATCAACCCCCACAGCATGAGGTTATCATCAACCCCCGCAGCATGAGGTTATCATCAACCCCCACAGCATGAGGTTATCATCAACCCCCGCAGCATGAGGTTATCATCAACCCCCGCACGAGGTTATCATCAACCCCCACAGCATGAGGTTATCATCAACCCCCACAGCATGAGGTTATCATCAACCCCCGCAGCACGAGGTTATCATCAACCCCCACAGCATGAGGTTATCATCAACCCCCGCAGCATGAGGTTATCATCAACCCCCGCAGCACGAGGTTATCATCAACCCCCACAGCATGAGGTTATCATCAACCCCCGCAGCATGAGGTTATCATCAACCCCCACAGCACGAGGTTATCATCAACCCCCACAGCATGAGGTTATCATCAACCCCCGCAGCACGAGGTTATCATCAACCCCCACAGCATGAGGTTATCATCAACCCCCGCAGCACGAGGTTATCATCAACCCCCGCAGCACGAGGTTATCATCAACCCCCACAGCATGAGGTTATCATCAACCCCCGCAGCACGAGGTTATCATCAACCCCCGCAGCATGAGGTTATCATCAACCCCCACAGCATGAGGTTATCATCAACCCCCGCAGCACGAGGTTATCATCAACCCCCGCAGCACGAGGTTATCATCAACCCCCACAGCATGAGGTTATCATCAACCCCCGCAGCACGAGGTTATCATCAACCCCCACAGCACGAGGTTATCAACCCCCGCAGCATGAGGTTATCAACCCCCGCACCACGAGGCTATCAACCCCCGCAGCACGAGGCTATCAACCCCCACAGCATGAGGTTATCAACCCCCGCAGCACGAGGTTATCCCCCGGGGGATGATGTCGCCCTCTGTTCTGAACACAGCTCAAATCAAAGGCCAGCACACTTAAACACAAGGGTCGTAACAGTGCACGGCAATACTCATTAATATACAATGCGTCGAAATCCATCATTTTCCCAGTAATATCCCGTCAGAATCATACGTTTCATTTATTACGAGAATTCTCGATTTCATCTTTTTTTCTTTGCACTTTACAAATACAACAACAAACATCAAAACAGGGACAGTGTATATAAAATGTAAATATTTTGAACATGGCCCAGCATCTGGTGGTGGGTTGCCAGGCCTACCAGCTGGTCGTGGTGCTGGTGGAATGCCAGACCTACCAGCTGGTCGTGGTGCTGGTGGAATGCCAGACCTACCAGCTGGTCGTGGTGCTGGTGGAATGCCAGACCTACTAGCTGGTCGTGATGCAGGTGGAATACCAGATCTACCAGCTGGACGTGGTGCTGGTGGAATGCCAGATCTACCAGCTGGTCGTGGTGCTGGTGGAATGCCAGACCTACCAGCTGGTCGTGGCGCTGGTGGAATGCCAGACCTACCAGCTGGTCGTGGTGCTGGTGGAATGCCAGACCTACTAGCTGGTCGTGATGCTGGTGGAATACCAGATCTACCAGCTGGACGTGGTGCTGGTGGAATGCCAGACCAACCAGCTGGTCGTGGCGCTGGTGGAATGCCAGACGTACCAGCTGGTCGTGATACTGGTGGAATACCAGATCTACCAGCTGGTCGTGGCGCTGGTGGAATGCCAGACCTGAGGTGGTACAGCTCTAAGGATAATATCTGCCAGTCCCTGGTACAGCCAAACATGTAAGACAGAAAGGAAATAGCTACCAAATGGCTACACTGTCATTTACGGACCTGGCTACACTGTCATTTACGGACCTGTAGTTACAATCACGCGCTGCAGTTGCCATATAAAGACAATGAGTTTCCTAACAGAGTGTAATTATCAAGAACAATTAGAATGACAACTGAATCATACGCCTTTTTTTTTCTCTTTTTTTCCATGTCGAATTCACTTGTGCTGCCTCTTATCAATGCCACGTCCATTTTTGTTTCTTTGTAATGTGGCTAAACCCACAATCCCTACATGGCAATGTTGGTTCTCTTTCCCTCTTCTATCGTTATCACACTGGTTTCATCTCGTAAGAACAAGCAATTACTCGTACTTCCGCACTTAGCTAGACCTCATCATACCCGGGACACCACTGCCTCACCTGATTACCACAGCCTCTGACAGTCCAAGGATGAACCGTTTGTGGCGTCTGTTTCTTTCACTAAACAGCTAAGCTTTGGAACTCTTTACCCTCTCATATCTTCCCTAAAAGTTTTTAATTTACCCAGTAAAAAAAAAAAAAATATAAAAATATATAAATATAAAACTTCTTATCTTCAATACTTTCAGCTTTTTCTTTTTTTTTTTTTTTCTATTTTTGCTTCAATCAAGGTCTGGCCTCGATGAGGACTTCTGACCGCAACTGGATTGTTCGGGGAAAAAAAATAATAAGTCACGCATTATCCAGCAATATCTGGGTCGGTCCAGGCAACACGGCGAGGTACGATGAACCCAACATAGCGTCAAACCTAACCTTTTCCAGGCATTTATCTGTCTTATTCAACAAAAAGGTTTAAGCATGTATCATTTTTTTTATGAAGTATTGGTTTACGTATCATTACAATAATATGAAGATCCACTTCATGGATAAGAGATAGATAAGACATTCTTCAGTAACTGACTCATACATTAGTGACCTCCTGGGCAGGACAACACCTCTCAAGTATGATGACCTGGTACTCAGGTGTCAGGTCAAAGGCCAGGTCATCATACACAAGGGTCGTGGTACCTCCGTGTTCAGTAACATACCATTAAGTACGATCTAAAAGAGACATAGACACACTCGTGTATACTTTCTCCATGGCGGGCGAGGCAATGTTGTAGATCCTATCCTGGGAGCAGCCACGAAGCCTCTGTGGATTGCCATCATCCAAGAATAACAAGGAAAAAATATCTGAGACTCTCATCAAATGACTTAAGGTGTGACGCCCTCGTAACCACAGGACGATGTTCTACATCCTCCAGGTTAAAGTAGTTGTCGGCGCACACTTTTGCCGGCGCACACTTTCTTACGACACTCTGATTCAGTGCTTGCACTCGTGAGAATTCTTTTCCCCCCCTGTGTTTTGTGGTGACGCAAGCCACCAACCTGCTACACCCCCCTCCCCTCGCTCGCCACAACCAGCGGCGCCTCCTAACCTTCCTGACAAAGTAGATCCCCCCCCCCCCCCCACCACGACGACCAGCAACATCAGACTGGCCTCAGCAGTCCAGCTGCATGTCTCACAGAAGGTAAACCTGCACTCAGGACTAAATCCCATGAGAGCGAGCCACCACCAGAACCATGGCGACTACCTCCCGTCTGCCTTGCATACCCGGCCCGGAGCTGGCTTACTTAGATCCTACCTTCATTAAGGTTAGTTATCCAAACGTCTCTTCAAATCCTTCCATTACTCTGGGGATAGGGGGCCCGTAAGGGACCTAGGCTCGGGGAAGGGTAGCGACAGATGCGTCAGTCCAGTGAAGCAGAACAAGGCAAGGGAAAGCAGACACCACTGTACAAAGGCAGTAAGGTCAGAGGCTGGGCGGGCGGCACAAGCCACAAAGCTCCGGGCCTGGCTGCTGCACTCAGCCTCCACCTGAGGAGTGTTATCCGAGCATAGTGGTGTCAGGGTGGCGGGGAGGGTGCGGGGCTGGTGGTAGGAACTGTGGCCGCCCACATCACACACCTGCAGGCTCCCACTGACCCGTTACCTGCCTCTTGCCTCCTGCTTTTGCCGCCCGTTAAGTCTTGACTGGAAATTCATGCCAAGGGACGATGGTAGAGTGGAAACGCTGCTCCAGGGTCATGACGCAAAGAGAAAGTCATGCACTGCCACCACCACCACCACCCGCACCACACATCATGCACCACTTTCAAATTCACACCTCGCCTCGCATGGTGTGATAACTATTTCTGTGTTAGTGTTACAGGGAGAGTTTTACGCTCGTGTTACCCAGTTTCTTAATATTACACTATGTACATTGTCGTTAAACATAAGTGTGTATATCTATACACACACACATACATCAGCGTATGGTAGGTAACCAATTATCGACCAGTTCCAAGTGTAGGATAACCAACTAGGATTGGTTGTGGGCCGACGACCACGCCCAGGATTCGAACCCTTGAGGGCCAGACCCCGGACGGGCCCGTGCTGACTCAGTCCTGTTTAACCAGTCCACTAGATTTACATATGTTATGTCTTAACATTATGTATACACACACTTATATATATATATACAACCCAGCTTACATCAGGTGCCCAGTCACCTACCAACCCCAGCGAGGTTGGCCGAGACTGTATTATAAGTGGGTGCGGGAGAGTTATATGACAGGCCTGATAGAGGTTCCAGAGAAGCGTCATGTGGCCTCCACGTTTGCAAGACAACAACGGTTTCAGCACGATGTTTGAGCGCAGGTGCTGAGAGTGTAGGTGTCTGGCGGTGGGAATGCAGGTGTCAGGCAAAGAGGTGGTGGGATGCAGGTGTCTGGTGGTGGGAGTGTAGGTGTCCGGCAGGCTGGTGAAGGGGATACAGGTGTCAGGTAGACTGGTAGGTGGGGATGCAGGTGTCTAGTAGGCTGGTGAGGGGGATGCAGGTGTCAGGCAGAGAGGTGGTGGGATGCAGGTGTCTGGTGGCGGGAGTATAGGTGTCTGACAGGCTGGTGAAGGGGATGCAGGTGTCAGGTAGGCTGGTGAGGGGGATGCAGGTGTCTGGTGGCGGGAGTATAGGTGTCTGACAGGCTGGTGAAGGGGATGCAGGTGTCAGGTAGGCTGGTAGGTGGGGATGCAGGTGTCTAGTAGGCTGGTGAGGGGGATGCAGGTGTCAGGTAGGCTGGTGAGGGGGATGCAGGTGTCAGGTAGGCTGGTGAGGGGGATGCAGGTGTCAGGTCGGCTGGTAGGTGGGGATGCAGGTGTCAGGTCGGCTGGTAGGTGGGGATGCAGGTGTCTGGTAGGCTGGTGGTACGAGTGCAAGAACAATTACTCTCTTGACACCATAACCACACTCGTGACATCTGCCGTCACTGACTGACTATTTAATGCTACTGGCATTTCAGGGGAGGAGGGTGTGCCTACAGTACAGGCCTGTGTCCGGAGATACAAAGACAGAGCGAGGAATGGCGCTGGGTCTGAGGATATGAAAGGAGCGGTGTTGAAGAGGACTGGAAGTCCTTCCGGGAAGCAGCGCTCACACGTGCGGGTGAGGTGCGTGGCACGTATGAGGAGGGCGAGCGAGTGATGCTATGAGGAAGTAAAGCAGATAGTGAAAGGGAAAAGTGGGATGCATGTATAAGGCTGGTATCTACAGTGAAGAGCGCAAATGACTGGCAGGGTGACAAGAGGAGAATGGTACGACGTTTTAACAGATGGGGTGAAAGAGCATCGAAATATTTTGAAATCGTGTGTGCACAGTGTAAGGAGAACAAGTCCCAAAAAGAATGTCTGCATCACCACGGAAATTACCCAAGACTTTTTAATGGTTCTTGCAGCCTAACATTGCGCTACCTCCACAATTCCAGGTGGCCGGGAAATGGAGACTCGTGTGGAGTGACAAGTTCTTTGGAGAGACTGTGTTCCCAATGATACACCCATAGTTGACTTTTCACTCTTGGTGTAACCTTGAGCAAGCGGAGTCCGGTTACACAAATATTATATATATATATATATATATATATATATATATATATATATATATATATATATATTTTTTTTTTTTTTTTTTTTTTTTTTATACTTTGTCGCTGTCTCCCGCGTTTGCGAGGTAGCGCAAGGAAACAGACGAAAGAAATGGCCCAACCCCCATACACACGTACATACACACGTCCACACACGCAAATATACATACCTACACAGCTTTCCATGGTTTACCCCAGACGCTTCACATGCCTTGATTCAATCCACTGACAGCACGTCAACCCCTGTATACCACATCGCTCCAATTCACTCTATTTCTTGCCCTCCTTTCACCCTCCTGCATGTTCAGGCCCCGATCACACAAAATCTTTTTCACTCCATCTTTCCACCTCCAATTTGGTCTCCCTCTTCTCCTCGTTCCCTCCACCTCCGACACATATATCCTCTTGGTCAATCTTTCCTCACTCATTCTCTCCATGTGCCCAAACCATTTCAAAACACCCTCTTCTGCTCTCTCAACCACGCTCTTTTTATTTCCACACATCTCTCTTACCCTTACGTTACTTACTCGATCAAACCACCTCACACCACACATTGTCCTCAAACATCTCATTTCCAGCACATCCATCCTCCTGCGCACAACTCTATCCATAGCCCACGCCTCGCAACCATACAACATTGTTGGAACCACTATTCCTTCAAACATACCCATTTTTGCTTTCCGAGATAGATAGATAGATAGATAGATAGATAGATAGATTAATAGATAGACAGACATAGATAAAAAGATTATATATATATATATATATATATATATATATATATATATATATATATATATATATAGATAGATAGATAGATAGATAGATAGATAGATACGTATACATATATACACATACGTATGACGGTGAAAGTGATGGACGAGTGTAGACTTGTTTGTGCGCGGCCATGACTCCTATCAGGCAGGAAGATCTATGTTCTATGGCGTCAGCAAAACGGACGGAGAATAAATCGGGAACACATGATAGCCACTTCTGTCACATTTGTCTAACCTGCGGGATAGCTAAGTATTACTGACGTATAGTTGTTGTTATTGTTGTATTGGATGTGAAGGTGTTCTAGTGAACGCGTGCCTACGCACATTTAATTGTCAAATTATGTAGAACTCATGTCATTTTATTTAAAGTATCAAAACGTAAGAGGGTTATTTGCCTTCCCTTAGCCTACAGAAAAGTGAGTAGTCACAGTGTGCTTGGCAGTCCACTGGCCATGGCTACGGGGCCCCCATGGTGATCTCACTTGATCATCACTACCAACTGTCGAGTAATCACGTCCATCAGTTACTGGTAATCTCTCTCTCTCATATATATTATACATATATATATATATATATATATATATATATATATATATATATATATATATATATAATCCCTGGAGATAGGGGAGAAAGAATACTGCCCATATATTCCCTGCGTGTCGTACAAGGCGACGAAGAGGAACAAGAGCGGGTCGCTAGGAGTCCTCCCTTCCTGTATCACTTTCCAAGTAAGGGTCGTATCATCTTCAGGAGTCGTACCATCATGCTCAAGGGTCGTACCATCAAGGTGAAGAGGCCAAATCATCCCTAGGAGTCTACACCAAATATACCTATATCGTAATCATACTCGCCACATTATTCTTGTTGGAAATACTGTCTCCTACTAAACATCACAGCTGCAGTCAGTGGACAGCTTTTTACGACGAGCAAGTGCACGGTTCGTCCACAGGTGTGATCTCTTCCAATGCCAGGGGGTGTCTTCCTCAGCCGGGTCCTGTGACGTTGGTGCCACACAGGTGTCTGACCCTCTCCGGCCGGGCCCAATGCCAGGGGTGCCACATAGGTGTCTGACCCTCTCCGACCGGGCCCAGTGCCAGGGGTGCCACACAGGTGTCTGGCTCTCCTCGGCCGGGTCCGGGGATGCCATAAGAGGATGGGGGTGTCCCTGCCTCGCCCGGGCAGCGGGTGCCTGACGCACCAACTCTGGACGAACTACGAAAGCATCGCACAAATCTAACTGGCGGTTTATCATTTCGACAGTTAAACATATGGCACATACCGAGTGTGTGTGTGTGTGTGTGTGTGTGTGTGTGTGTGTGTGTCATATCCAAGTATGTGCATTCCTCATGTATCGTCATCAGTCTGTACCAGAATAATGGTATGGTCAAAAATTTCAAAAGCAAAGGAGCTTGGAGTTAGGCAGTGGCTAGGCTGTAAGCGACACTCCAGCCAGCCAGCATATAGAAGGTATGTGAGAGCAAGGAACATATATACCAGCATAAGATAGGAGGAAGAGAGGAAATTTAGAGAAAGAATTGTGGACAAATTAAGAGGAAAAAACTGTCATTGAATGAGCAGCTAGTCAAGTCAAGGGATTATGAGGGATGAAATGTACTGGATGATGTAAGGATACGCGGGAACTACATAACAAAAGTATTTTCACAGTGGAAGACACTAAAGCCCCAACGCTTACGAGATGAAATGGGAAGCAGTTTTTAGAAACTGACGTATCTAGAAAAGACATGAGCAGTGTCCTAAAGTAGAGACCCATACATGGCTTATGGTCAATATGAGATTTCACCATGGGGGCTGGACGTATGTGCAGATACACTAGACTGACCTCTTGAAATACTATTCAAGATGTTGCTTAAGAAAAGGCGAAGTGCCAGTGAAGTGGAAAGGGCAAATATCGTAAGAGACGAGACCTGGAAGTGGCCAGACCAGTCTTCATGACGAGCGTGATCCGCAAGGCTCTGTAGCAGATAACCAGGCAGGAAATGGATGACTTTCTACCGAGAAGAAATTACTCCAGACAGGTAACGCGACTTTAGGGGAAGGAGGTCTGGCGTACCGAACATCTCAGATTTCAGAGAGAGAGAGAGAGAGAGAGAGAGAGAGAGAGGTCTGTCAGACGAAAGGCATGGCTGGGTGGATGGGTTTTTTTGTATCGAATGCCAGAAAGCATCTGACACTGTGCTGCAAGGTAGGCTAATTAAGAAGCTGTATCACCACGCAGGAATAAGGAAGACTTCTTCGATGATTCTCTTAAGAGAACAAAGAACCATCACAGGACCCTTCTGCAAATGAGTGTAGGTCACCCACTGCAGTGCCGCAGGGTTCTGGTCTGGGACAGATGCTCTTCTTGATCTTCGTAGATGACTTGCCAGAAGGGTATGGACTTTTTTACCTGTACATGTTGGCTGAATATGAAAAAGGTCACGAGGGAAGTTAAGAGCCAGCAGGATTGCTAAAGTTTACAAAGGGACCAAGACAGACTCCGTGGCTGGTCTGATACATGGCTGCCGAAGTTCAGAGTACACGTACAGTAATGAGCGTAGGACAGAGTGAAAGGCCTCGATATGATCAGCAAGATGGAAATAAGCTTGTGCGCGAAAAAAAAACTTGGAGTTGACTAATGTCCCTACCCAGAGTCCCACATTAGACTATCAGAGGAGACAAACTGTCTGCTGGCGAATGTGAGAATAACTTTCAAGCATATAGTTAAGGAAATATTTAGCAAGCTGTTCATATCCTACACTAAACCAAAATTATAATATGCTTCTCAAGTTCGGTCACCGCACCTAACGAAGAACATGCATGCAATCAAATGAAAGAGGGATGTGGGAAATGTGAAGCGCATCCTGAAATATAAAAGGTTGCATGACAGATGAGAATGTTGAAAATAGGGGGCCCCCATGAACGTAAACTCCGACCTCGCACACTAAAAATAGGCAGTTATAACACCATGCGTCCAAACAAAATCGGTGTTCATACAAACAGCACCACGCATCCACACAAACAACAGTACCACGCAACCACACAAACAACAGTACCACGCAACCACACAAACAACAGCACCACGCATCCAGGCAAACAGTACCACGCACCCACACAAACAGTACCACGCACCCACACAAACAACAGTAACACTAACACACACAAACAACAGTACCACGCAACCACACAAACAACATCACGCATCCACACAAACAACAGTAACACGCACACACACAAACAACAGTACCACGCAACCACACAAACAACAGTATCACGCATCCACACTAACAACAGTACCACGCAACCACTCAAACAACAGCACCACGCATCTGCACAAACAACAGCACCACGCATCCACACAAACAACAGCACCACGAATCTGCACAAACAACAGCACCACGCATCCACACAAACAACAGCACCACGCATCTGCACAAACAACAGCACCACGCATCCACACAAACAACAGCACCACGCATCCACTCAAACAACAGCACCACGCATCCACACAAACAACAGCACCGCGCATCCACACAAACAACAGTACCTCGCATCCACACAAACAACAGCACCATGAATCCATACAAACAACAGCACCGCGCATCCACACAAACAACAGTATGACGCGATCAACCAAAGAACCACATTATGCGTCCACACAAGGGCTCAGTGTGCCGTGCCAGACAGCAGGGCACGCTAGAGACAGCTGGAGGAAATCAGCGGGAGCGCCCAGAACAGTATGGCCACCACAGGGGCTGGCTGGCAGTGTTGGCCCGCCAGGACTAACTATAGTGGGTATGACATTGACCTCAGGGAGGCCAATGATCCCTGTGTGCTGCAACTCCCCCTTCCACACACCCACCAACCACCTTCACAGTACAGTTAGTGGTTCCCGCGCTAACTCCAAACATCTTTATCACCCCCTCACTTTACCGCCACTTTTCCCACGTCTTTATCTTAGAGACTGTAACTATTTCATTTCACACTGAACAAATAAAAAATCTTATGAAGCGTAAAACACACAAAAGGTAATGAATCAGTGGCTCCCTGTGTGTCTGGAGAATATCAACAGCCTGATCTGTGGTTCGTCTCCTGAATAGGCGAGTCTTGACGTTCAACCTTACCAGCGAGCACTGCCAAGGCACGGACATCGTGAGGTGTTGCAATTATCATGCCCTCTCGTTAACATATTTTACCAGGCAGCATCTCAATCACACACACACACACACACACATATATATATATATATATATATATATATATATATATATATATATATATATATATATATATATATATTTTTTTTTTTTTTTTTTTTATACTTTGTCGCTGTCTCCCGCGTTTGCGAGGTAGCGCAAGGAAACAGACGAAAGAAATGGCCCAACCCCCCCCCCCCCATACACATGTATATACATACGTCCACACACGCAAATATACATACCTACACAGCTTTCCATGGTTTACCCCAGACGCTTCACATACCTTGATTCAATCCACTGACAGCACGTCAACCCCGGTATACCACATCGCTCCAATTCACTCTATTCCTTGCCCTCCTTTCACCCTCCTGCATGTTCAGGCCCCGATCACACAAAATCTTTTTCACTCCATCTTTCCACCTCCAATTTGGTCTCCCTCTTCTCCTTGCTCCCTCCACCTCCGACACATATATCCTCTTGGTCAATCTTTCCTCACTCATTCTCTCCATGTGCCCAAACCACTTCAAAACACCCTCTTCTGCTCTCTCAACCACGCTCTTTTTATTTCCACACATCTCTCTTACCCTTACGTTACTCACTCGATCAAACCACCTCACACCACACATTGTCCTCAAACATCTCATTTCCAGCACATCCATCCTCCTGCGCACAACTCTATCCATAGCCCACGCCTCGCAACCATACAACATTGTTGGAACCACTATTCCTTCAAACATACCCATTTTTGCTTTCCGAGATAATGTTCTCGACTTCCACACATTCTTCAAGGCCCCCAGAATTTTCGCCCCCTCCCCCACCCTATGATCCACTTCCGCTTCCATGGTTCCATCCGCTGCCAGATCCACTCCCAGATATCTAAAACACTTCACTTCCTCCAGTTTTTCTCCATTCAAACTCACCTCCCAATTGACTTGACCCTCAACCCTACTGTACCTAATAACCTTGCTCTTATTCACATTTACTCTTAACTTTCTTCTTCCACACACTTTACCAAACTCAGTCACCAGCTTCTGCAGTTTTTCACATGAATCAGCCACCAGCGTTGTATCATCAGCGAACAACAACTGACTCACTTCCCAAGCTCTATCATCCCCAACAGACTTCATACTTGCCCCTCTTTCCAAAACTCTTGCATTTACCTCCCTAACAACCCCATCCATAAACAAATTAAACAACCATGGAGACATATATATATATATATACACGAATCATGTTTCATGTTTTCTTGCCACTACTTCTAAACACATTGTCTTTAAACAGGTATATACTATATACTATTCTGATATTAACTCACGAAGCAGGACCCTCGGGTATATGGTCCGGCCTTTGTCCTAACCCTCAAGGCTTGGATGAAAGGCCAGGTCATCATACCCCGAGCTTGTTCCGTCGTGCTCAAGGATTGTATCGTCGTGTGGTAAAGTGGTCCAGCAAGCTTTGGCACTGACGAAGACAGCCTCCAGTGAAGGCTACGGGAGACAAAAAGTGGTCCAGGACACAATGGGGAAACTATTCATGACTGGCTCATGAAGTTCGTCCCACTGAAGACTACCCATCACCGGCCGCCAAGTGTGCTCCTCCCTCTTGCCTTCACTAGGGAAGGGGTCTCGAGCCGGGGCACCCCTCTGTACTGGGGCACTGACACAAAATAACCACAAGAAAATCAATCCCGGCGACGTCAAGTGCTGGGTGATGCAGCTCACGAAAGTAGAGCTGCAGTGGAGCCCGAGCGCATGTTATGATACAATGAGAACACCGTCCAATTGTGCGTTTCTCTTTTTTTTTTTTTGAGAAAATTATACACCTATCTGGATGGAAAGTTGCCTGGCTCTATGTACCTCCAGTTTTCAGGAGGTGATTTTAATTTCTAAGCCACGTACATACATACCTACGCGAGAGAGTGGTGGTCAACTGTGGCAGAAGTACAGATATGTAGCAGATGTGGCCGTTGTCATGTTGCAGGTGTGCGGTGAGCGGAAAGTGTGGTATCGTTAAGCATATAGTGAGAGAGTGGTGATCATGGCCATGTTTGACGGGTATGCATGTCGAAGCACTCTGAGGGAGTGCAGGTGTGTGTGTGTGTGTGTGTGTGTGTGTGTGAGGCAGCTGGCAAGCACGTGCGTGCTGGCAAGTGCCAATATCCAAGGAAACAACCAGAAATGCTGGCCTGGCAATAGACCCACGACCACATTAGTCGAGTGCCACGAGCGGCCGTAGCAGCTGTGGCGATGTGAATCAGGGAAATAAGTCAGTCACCCACCCCTCCCCTCCCTCCTCCCCACCCGCCACCCACCCTCCCCTTCCTCCCCACCCGCCAATAATCACGACCCCCAACACACCTGCTCACGTGACTCTCACTTTGCTTCGTGTTCCGCCGTACTCACTGGGAGCCATGGCTGCCAACGTCAAAACCCATCACGTAACACATTTTTTTCTCCCCCCCCCCTAACACGACGGTACGTACGACAGTCCTTAGTGGTGACGGCCTGGCCTTTGACCTCTGACCCACCCACACTCCTGTCACTCCCTCCTCCTTACCAACACCCCCCTCCTGCCACACGTAAGTCTCTCCATCATCAACGTCCACAGTTACTCTGGCCCCGCGTCATGAGCCACCACCCTTGGGAACAGTCAAACACCTGGCCAGTGTTTTCCTACACTCCATCATTACCTATCATTATGACGGTTTAGCTCTCCATGTGGAGGTTATGTGTCAAGTCTTTCTACATACAACGTTGCGTCAACTGTTTTTCATACAAGTGGAACAGTTGGAGTAACCTTCACACAACATTCTTTATAAGCGAACTATGTCAAGCTATTTTCCAAGTAAATATGGTTCTTAACCAGTAAATATCGTTCTTAACCACCGCTTTATCCATATATGCCGCTAACACTTGCCAAGAAAGAATTTTTCAAGGATTACTAAGCTTTATGAAAATACATCAGTAATATACTGGACAATAAAAACAAATTGTTATACATTTTCCTTCTCATATTAAGTCTGTCATTATAAACAAATTTTTATACATTTTCCTCCTCCAATTAAGTCTGTCATTATACACGTGTCATGCCCTGATGCAGCGCAAAGGAAGAAACGTTGAACTGTTTATGGAAATCATTTACATGAAGAGCGAACCAGGATGGTTCCGTCAGCCGGGAGAGGCACGTGCGCGTGTGTACTTGTGGATATGTCCAGTGATGGACTATATTGAACGCACCCGCGGCTGCACGTCCTACTCAGAATCAGTGCAGTTCGGTCGGCAGGAGTCACTTCCACCTCAGTAGGATCCTCTGACCTGACCCCATCCTCCAGACCATAAATGGACAATAAATTAAGGATGAGGTCCTGGAGAGGAGTATGGAACGTACAAGCCAGGAGACGCCTGCAGCACTTCCTCCTCCGTTGACAGTTTAGTTCTTTCAAATTGTTTCGTGAATGGCCCGTCAAAACACACTCGGGAGAACACCGGTCCTGGCGCATACTTCCCTCGTGGCCCAGAAAAAGTTTGTAAGCCTACCTCTGACCGCCAGACTTTAATCACTTCCCAAGTGGCGCTTTTATTTTTTTTTCCCTCATCCCAGAGTTAATTTGGTTACTTAAGCCCTAATGATGTCCTTCTCGTAAATTTTCCCACAGCCTGGGTTGTTCTATGGTCCTGGCCGGCCTCCCTAAATATTGTTTCCGAAAACAGATTTACCTTTGATTCCTCTCACATGACCACCGCCGAATCTCAGCGTACCATCTTCCATACAGATATCTGTAGCGCACAAAAGCATGAGTGCGCCTGTGACACAGCGAGAGACCTCATGCAAGCTGTGAGCGATCATTACGTAACGAGTAACGGTAATACAAAGCCCAGAATGGAATGTGAATAACGTAAAGTACCTGTCAGGATTTTCTTTTGTTCAACGATGCTTAATTTGAGCATGCTAACCTTTTCACAAATTCAAGCCACGGCACACAAAGTTACAGTCCCTCAGTATAAAAGAAAGCCTCAGAAATGATGCTGTGACCCCTTGAGGGTCATATATAATGTCAGGTCATCATTCCTGTTGCTCATGGGTCGTACCCGTGTGATTCAAGGAGTTATCCATATTAACAGACCAATTATCCAATCTCTTGAGACGCCACCACGCGACCTATGTCCATTGCGTAACCTCCGTATCTCAAACAAAGACACTTTCATAGCTTTCCTCTTCCGTTACATCATTGTAAAAGAGCGGTGCTCACTCTACCCTAGCTCACACGCCGTCACCTCCCCCCCCCCCCGGCACCCTCGTAATCTATACAAACGTTGGCTGCCCAAGGGAGCAGCGAACACACGTGGCTCACACCAAAATCAATGCCTCGCCTTAAAGAACGAAGTGTGAGCATCATCGTGCGCTGCTTTACGTAACGGATACGCTCTAGCCGAACTGCTACCACGGAACATACAACACCATACCGGAAAATTTACACTAAAACTTCTAATACCGAAAATCAACATGAATGACGTCACAATTCGAAACTGACCACTCACACGTCGCGTCAGCTCCCGTGTGGCCAATCAGCAATGTGGATGTGGTACAAGAAACTCGTCTTATTGGACTCGCCAGATGGAAGGTTTAGATCGGCAACAGCAAGCCATATTGATCGGCTCAGGCGAGCATAGTGGCGACGGTGGCGGGGGCTCGGTAAAGTTCAAGGAAGATACAAAATTAGGAACTGAAGGCCACAAGTGATGCGCGAAAATGCATAACTGTATTCAGTTCTTCGTTCCCAGCTTACCTTTAGTATCTGTTCTGAATGAGGTAATGATACGACTAAAATAATATGCGTGCAAACCACTAAAACAATATATGTATATATTTTGTTTACTTATAATACCAAAATCGACATGGCACATTACATTTTTACTATTACGGCTACCAACAACTACATACAAAATAGCCATTTTATCTTTTCAACCTTTCAATACTTTTACATCATCTTAAGCTCTGAGAAGTTCCACGTCTACTGTGATGACTAGTGTGGTCACACAAGACTCAAATCCACCCACGGATGGCTGGAAACATTGCCTTATTTACTTCTACAAGTTACTGTAATCTGATCAAGGTGAAATGGTTGCGTAAAGTTCATTCCTTTGTTGCTGTTACTCTGAACAAACAGGATGTAGACACCGCCATGAGAATTACTCTCACGCCCTGCAAACCCCACCTCTGCCTTACTTAGCTCTTGAAACATTAATGGCTTCGAAAACTATTCCCATCACACACGGCAAAATAGATACGAGGGATTTTTTATCCACAACAATGTTTTGTCCAAGGTAATTAAGAAGTGCCTTAACTTTGACTACTGTGTACAGTTCACGTATGTAATCTGACAGACTTTTAATTCAATCATCGTGGCAAAGTTGCTGGACCTCTTGTGTTCCCTGAGCCACACTTGCGTCACCCAACCTCACGATCAGAAGAGCGCACAATAAATTTGCCACTTTTTGTGGCAAATATGAAGTGAATCTTGCTTGGTCATCAAAGTCAGGCTGTGGTCACGGTGAGATTCCCTTCATATATGCCACAAAAAAGCGAGCGACTTTTTTTTGCACTCTCACCCAACCTGAGGCTAGTGGATAACTACAATAAATGGTCCAAAAAATAGGCAATAATAACAACTATACACGTTACATAAATGAATTATCTACATCAGACGAAGTAAGGACCATTTTCAAGTACCTGAGCGAAACATTATGGATTAAATGGTCATCAGTCTTTTGTAATGTATGGTAGAAATTATCCCTCCTTGATCATGAAGGTCAGCGTCGTGCAGCTCGCTTAACCATATAAACGTGCCATCGCTGTCCTCGTTCTCTTTAATCGAGGCATTACCGTCGCCTCTGGTCATCTTCCTCGTGTGGTGGTAAAGTCTTGTGTCTCTCCTCCTGCCACCTGTAACCTTTCCATATGGTTCCCTTCCCGGCAACACCTCCCCATCAACACAGACCATGCCAGTCTCCTTCACCTATCACATCATTCTTACACCTTTAATGTAGTACCTCACCAACCGCCGCTCAACACTGAACCTTTAACCCATTGTGCCACAAGGTGCAACCCTTGGGTTCCGTGACCTGGCCTTCGGTTTGACCCTTTAGCGTCAGGTCAAAAGGCCAGCCGTTACACCCAAGGGTGGTGCCGTCGTCCTCATGAGGATAAAGTTTTGTTGCCCTACGAGGCTGTCTTGCCAAGTTCATGAGGATGAGAATCCTACTTCAAGGACAAAGTACCTCGAGTCATACTGAATAATCACAGAGTCACTCACGCTTCCTCGTTACACACCCTGACATTTGTACGCGCACAAGGACTTGGTTCCCAGCACCGGCCGTGGCCTGGCGGCGGCCGCCATGGCGCCTCCCCACACAACCAGCTTCTGCCAGGCTCCTCCTCCTCCTCCTCTTCCACTACCACGACCGATACCTTCTTTCCGGCAACATGGCCCACCCCAGCCTAGTACTGAGGCACACCCTCCCACCCACCATCACTGCTTCCCCCATCCTGGATCCGCCACCCCTACCCGGTAAGGACAACCTTTGTCTGTGTTCATTCTTCACTCCTTAAACACGATGGTACTGAACCTTGAGCACGGTAGTAAGACCCTTGTGCATGACGGGACGAACCTCGAGCACGGGAGTACGACCTTCGAGCATGACTGGACGCACCTCGAGCACGGCAAGACGATCCTTGGGTACAACGGTATAACCATTAGGAGTAACGACCTGATCCTGAAAGGTTTAATCATCATACTCAAGGGTCGCACCGAGCACATCGCCCTTCATATTTATATTACGCAACAACTCATCCTCTATACAAAAGTATTTGCGCGAACCAGAACAATATATGGCCTTAATTCTTGGGATGAAACAGTGCTCTGGAAATCAATAACCTGACAGTCGCGCCACCGGCCGCTACAGCTCCGGGACGGTAAATATAATTTTCTGTAACGTCCCGAGACGAAATCAAATTTTGTCACGTACTGGGTTACGGTGCGGGTCTCATGCTCCTCGACTGACGCTCAGATATACTGTACTATAAAATATCGCTTTATATATATATATATATATATATATATATATATATATATATATATATATATATATGGGTCAGGTCAATATATCATATGAACAGTCGCATAAGATGATGGAGGCGGCGTAAATGGTACTAGCTTTGGCTACAATGGCGGGTGTGGAGCTCCTCGTGGCCACAGTGCCGGGTACTGTGCAAGCCGGGGCCACACTGACAGGTGCTGCGCCAGCAGTGCCACAGTGATGAGTGATGCGCCAGCCATGGCCACAGTGACGGGTACTGTGTCAGCCGAGGCCAAACTGACAGGTACTGTGCTAACTGTGGCCACAGACAGGTACTGTGCCACCCACGGCCCCTGAAGGTGAAAGCGCTGCTGATAGCGTGACGACTCGGTGTTACTTGTGGCCACGGTGATGGCGGTGACGCTACGAGTGGCCACACTCCTGTAGCTAAACTTAGCGACAATACTCCTAGCCAAACTCTCGAGGCTGTGACCCTCGAGTCCTGTGACGCCCCTGCACGCGACTTCTATGGGTCCTGTGGCACTGCACTACACGTGTAGTCCCGCAACGCTCCCCTGGCCATGGTGAGCAGCATGGGGATACCATGGGGACAGTGACAGCTGCTGGGATACAAATAATAACCACACCGACAGTTGTATATGCAGTCACTGAACCCCACAGTCACAATGACCTAATCCCTTGAGTACGGCTTAACCCTCCGAGTACGACTGAAACTCGCATTGCGATGACAACCCCTTGAGTCGCGTACGACAAACTAACTCATCCTTCTAAAGGAATGTCATCGTATTCATGGCGTTGCACAACCACGGGGTTAAAGGGTCTTGTGATCATGGGATAGATATTAAGATGATGGATCATGGATATTGACTTAATGTCATGCACCTCCCTTGAGGCGTCACTGAGAAAGGCGAAGAACTCGTCTTTCACCAGAGGAGCATAACCTACATCATAAATCTATAATATGAACCCACCAAAGGAGGCTGCTGGAAAAGTGCTAAAGCAGATATACATCACGTGGATATTACAGTATTTCTACCACTCAGAAATGCAGCTAACGGTATATACTAACGGCAAGATTACCGATATACCTACCTTTCTTTCAGCATTACTCTAACTGCATTTTGAAAAGAGAAGCAAAAGGACGGAGAAAGGGATTACGTTATATTCGAAAGAGCGTTAAACAAACTCAAGGAAAAACTGGAGTTAGGTGCAACAAAGTGTAAGGTGAACGGTTGTTTATAACCAACTCGAATCAGATTCAGTATGGATAAGGTAAGCTAATCCATCCTCTCTGTCACGAGGATTACTCCACGCAATGATTAAACGTTACACCTCCACTGTCCAACGTCACCACTACACGCACGGCAATAACTAACCTCGTAACATTTCATGCTTTCAAACCTTAAGCGCTCACATTTTCTCACATTTTTCAGCTATCTCTTCTTGATAATTCTTAATAACAGCATCTTTCTAAGTGATTGGAGTAATCTTCGAATATGAACTAATCAAAAATGCTTAAAATTTACTGAATACGAGTTCTAATCTTTCAACACTTAAACAGCATTTCTTTATCCGTTCCTTCTTTTACATGTGTTGAACGCTACAAAAGTGTCCAAAAAGGATACATCTTTACATGCCTAAGTCTCAAAGTTTAAATTGTTTTATGCCAAGTCGCTATACACCTTGCGACTTGGCTTTCATTTCCAGCCTCAATGCATTCTCACGTCAACAGTACTTCAACCTCTTGATCACAACGACTGACAATCCAGACCAGTTTAAGTCCAAACGTTTTACTTACTACCCCAGGGCTGAACTCAAATACAAGTTACCACAAACCAACCTCTTCCTTCTGCTGCTTATCCAAACATATTGTACTAAACCAGCGTTAGATGCACGAGTCGGTTTTGGAATTCCAGCAGCATTTTATACACACAAAAAAAAGCTTCCGTCAACTTAAGCTTTCAACTTATTGGAAGTAATAAGTCAAACTTTTTATCGACAAACTTTTAAGAACATTTTTAATTTCACACATTAATCAAAATAAACGTATCTAAAGTATCTCCTTTAAATGAAATCACTTTCTCCAATACACATAATCACCTTTTCAGCTTTACCGTCTCTTCCGTGGCCGAAAATTTCCAAGCCAGCTGGGGAAAAAAAAAAAAGTGCAATCGTGATTTTCTTCGTAACCCAACCTGAAAAATTATTATAGACGACCATCCCCATCAAGCTTCATGGTATAATAACCACATTCACACGATCATGACGCACACACACTGGGACTGTTTTACTAACAAAGCCGAGGGCGTGGGCAGTAAGAAGTTCCTGACACTTACATCCGCGGCAGAGTATTTCAAAAATATACGTCTACACGGTTGCAAGTCTCCAACGTTACACTGTTACGAGCCATGCCGACTGCAGTACGGTTACGTATTATTGTCTGATGTAAGATACCATCTTCGTACCAACTCACATTATTCTCACTGTCGTATATCAATTTACCATCATTAAAAATCCACAAAGATATGCTTTTTTATTTTTCAATTCACATCTGGAACACAAGTAGGCCACAAGAAGGCTATCATATTTTGGCAGACAAGAAAAATAATCATACTAACTGACTTGAAGTCTGGACCACATACTCTTTTTGAATTCTGTGAGAATTAATTAATAATTCAACTAAAAACACAATTAATGAAAGTATGACTATTTTTAGTCCCAAGTGACTAATGTCTGTTGCAGCAGTGACACTTAACCACATTAACCACTGTCAGCTTTTGACGTGCGACAAAACAAATATGATGATCTAACGATACGCATCCAGGATGTGAGGGAGAGATCATGTATATACCGTTAATTAGCATCAATAAACCTGTGTGATAAACGACTAACACTGCCTTAACCGGGGCCAGCTGCCCCTCCCCGGCCCCTCCCACCCATCATATGTTATTGATCACTTTTGGCGGGAAGGTGTGAACCACCATGGGGGTCTGCACTCGAAAATTGGTCATATACTTTCCCTCCAACGAAAGACATAGCGTCATTGACAGCTCAGATAGTACATACCTTTCCAAAGTATGCAGCCCAATGGGTTGGAGTCCAGCCATAATAAGTGTCCTCGACTGTGATGTGTGAGCGAGCCGCCTCTTGTTGTAAAAGCAACATGAGCGCTCCAACATCACCGTCCCGACATGCACGGTGAAGCGGGAAATTTTTAGATAACGTATTCTCACTCATAACGCTCCAACTGCCATTATTGGTCCTGTGTCCAAGGTCAGACATCTTGTTGAAGCTGTTAAGTGTTCAATGTAGCAATGTTTAAGTGAAATATAGTATTATGCGGCAAGGCGATGAGGTTCAACAGTCAACTCCCGAGCTTAGCGCAGTCTGAGCAACAACAGTTGCGGTCAATGTAGTGCCGGGTGACGGAGCTGTGAAGGGGGACTTGGGAAGTGAAACGCACCGTTCAGTTGGGCTCATTCTAAGATATCTGATGAAGTTGTCCATCTTTTAAAGGTCATTCACTTCAATATATGTTCTTAAGGATTTCAAAGTTAACTAGTATAAGCTAGAATAATATGTTTGATAAAGTATTATGTTTTGGTGCCAGTATCGCCCTCGCCCCTTCGAAGCTCATAGGGCCTCTATTTCTTTGTTTTATGATTACTTGCGATTAAGAGCTATTATTTCATGTGAACTAAACCATGAATTCTTAACTTGTCTTCAGCATGTCACTATCTGTTTTCCATAATTTAGTTAAACAGCACTTAAACTTATCATTGGCCTCTATGAACAGAGTTGCCACATCGTAAAATAAAATATCTTTATCGACTAAAATATAGATTATATCTCAATGCTTCAATTAACAACATAGTTTCAAAATAAACTTTAAAATTAAATGTGAGATTTCTCCTCCCATATACGACGGTTTTGTTCAGCTATTAATGGAGGAAGAATGCAACGTTATGAGAAACTGGAAACTGCATGGTGTTACCAACGCCAGCCGACTTGTCCGCTAATTTGTAACTTTTGTTTCATATCGTAATACGAAATTCTAAGTAATTTACAGAAATTAAATCAATTAAACAATAGTATATAAAGAAGTGGTTGGGGAGGGGAAGGGGCAACAGGTGTTTGGGAGACCGGTTCAAAAATACTAAGTGGGGGAAATTGAAAGATGTTTACTTGTATATTGATTTCATTTGTATATCTTCAGCAAAGATCACCTGAATATCATTATATCCATAATTCTTCAACTCTAAACAAATGCTCATTCTAATCAATTACGTATTCACAATATTGATCGGGCAGAAAACGTGCACGTGGACTTCAACACAAAGACCTATATATGATGAATGATAATACTTATTACACATTCTATTCTAAAAGTATAATTCTTAGCTTCTCTGTATAATACAAAATACGGCTTAGATAACAGACCAAGCTTGGGGTACAAATAAGTGCTACACTCTCCGCGCCCTCTGCCGGCCGGCTCGATACGGATCACACGACTCAAGTTTTTTTCTATTTATTTTTTTTCTTTTACCTCAAGATAAAATGCAGCTACAAGATTTAGCTAATTTCCCAGTTCACTAATGAACTTGATATTCAAAACTAACAGTAAATGTTTAAAATATGTATCACTTGCTTAGACAATGTAAAAGTACTGTTGTATTTCTGAATTACAGTGTAGTAGAAAAGATTTCCAAGAAATCATAAAATAAGTTGCTCCCAGCACCTTTGCGTTCCACTTTCTTAACCATGACTAAGTGCAAGTGCCGACCAGCTCAAATAGTTATTCACATGGCATCCATACTCGTGTACAATCTCCCAGTATAAACAAGGTCATACTCATGGAGAAGCAGCTTTTTCAAAAAAGAAAAAAAAAAATCCTTTCAAATGTTTATCCGTCGGTAACTATAACATTATCTAAAAGACTTGACGAATGTTATGGGTATATCTACTTCACCTTAATATACACAATTTTATTCAATCTTTATCCAATTGCAATCTACTTCACCTTAATATACACAATTTTATTCAATCTTTATCCAACTGCACCGCAGCAAAACTTGCACCTTACCGTATAACAAATCTTTCCTAATTGAATTTAGTAACAAAGTCCCCGATAATTACGGCTTTCACTTATTAGCAGTAATTATCAAAAAGTTAAATTTCACCGCTTGCGATTTCCTGCAGACACACAAAGGCAGCTTTAGCCGCAAGTTTCCCCATTATCTCACGACCTTGTCAATGCTGACCTTAACTTTCGTTCATGTAAAATGTACAATAAACACCCTACGACCTGACCATACTTAATCATTCTACGTTTGAGTGAAATTAACCAGATAAATCCTAAGATAACATAACTGGGTTAAGCAAGACGATCTAGCAACGCTTGTGGCAACATTGATGAACAAGTAACTTCACGCAACCGTTGCTCGTGGAACGAGGGCAACACAGGCCGCCAGTGGCTAACCAAGGGGCAGGTAACCTGAAATAGTTTGCAGAACATTTACTAGATCTTCGATGATGTAACTTCAACTCCCGTAACGGTTAGCAATGGCAGTGGATATTGTGGTGTGCATTTTGAGCGGCATTAGTCCGGTTAAGAAGACGTATATGGCGATATTTTTTTTTTTTCAGAAACCCAACACCCATAACAAAACCGTAAATATGTTTAAGAAAAATACGGATATCGCCTTTTACAACAGCAATTTGTATTAAACACGCACCAAATGGTAATTTGCTCATTAATCACTTAGCTTATTGATCTGGACTTCGGGGGAGAGGCAAAAGGCAAAGATCACCTGAGTGGAATGCATAACCCATCCTTCGGCCATCATGAGTTTTGTATTCCCTTTTCGAATTTTCAGTTGATCTAATCTTTGGTTTCGTCCTGAAGGTCAGCTGTGCCTTCTAAACCCCGTTGTTTCTCTATTTACCATAAAGCAGTGACAGGGCTATGTCGTCGTTCGCCTGTTGGCCCAGCTTCGGTAAACTATCATCGTTAACACTATATTACAGACTCGGCATCCTCTTATTGTGGCATGAGGTCAAGAAATATCTGAACAGCCTCTGGGTCCTTCGTTTTCTGAGACAGACACCAGAAATCCTTAAATTAGGAACTACAGTGTTGTATAGCCCAGCCACACCAGGTGTCCCGTGTGCATCTCTCTAAACCCAGCCACACTAGGTGTCCCCTGTGTGTAACTTTCTAAACCCAACCACACTAGGTGTCCCCTGTGTGTAACTTCCTGAACCCAGCCACACTAAGTGTTCCCTGTGTGCAACACTCTAAACCCAGCCACACTAGGTGTCCCCTGTGTGTATAACTTTCTAAACCCAGCCACACTAAGTGTTCCCTATGTACAACTCTCTAAACCCAGCCACACTAGGTGTCCCCTGTGTGTAACTTTCTAAACCCAGCCACACTAGGTGTCCCCTGTGCGTAACTTTCTAAACCCAGCCACACTAAGTGTTCCCTGTGTGCAACACTCTAAACCCAGCCACACTAGGTGTCCCCTGTGTGTATAACTTTCTAAACCCAACCACACTAAGTGTTCCCTGTGTGTAACTTTCTAAACCCAACCACACTAAGTGTTCCCTGTGTGCAACACTCTAAACCCAGCCACACTAGGTGTCCCCTGTGTGTATAACTTTCTAAACCCAACCACACTAAGTGTTCCCTGTGTGTAACTTTCTAAACCCAACCACACTAAGTGTTCCCTGTGTGCAACACTCTAAACCCAGCCACACTAGGTGTCCCCTGTGTGTAACTTTCTAAACCCAGCCACTCTAAGTGATCCCTGTGTACAACTCTCTAAACCCAGCCACACTATGTGTCCCCTGTGTGTAACTTTCTAAACCCAGCCACACTAAGTGATCCCTGTGTACAACTCTCTAAACCCAGCCACACTAGGTGTCCCGTATGTAATTCTCTAAGCCCAGCCACACTAAGGGTCCCCCACGTGTAACTCTCTAAACCCAGCCACAGTAGGCGTCCCGTGTGTAACTCTCTAAACCCAGCCACAGTAGGCGTCCCGTGTGTAACTCTCTAAACCCAGCCACAGTAGGCGTCCCGTGTGTAACTCTCTAAACCCAGCCACAGTAGGCGTCCCGTGTGTAACTAAAGAGCGAACCATACCTCCCTCAACACCAACAGACCAGAGCAGTGATGCTAACGCCACCGCACGACAAGCTTCCCTCTCGAAAACGTCCAACCGCCAGCCTTTACCAAACACAACAAAGAGTCGAGCCAATTTTGACTTTTGCCCTCGTCCATGCATAGACCAGGCCCGAATGTGCCAGACTACCTGTCTCTTGCCGGAAGACTTCTTCAGTAGGAAGCTATTGACAACCAGGCGCGGGGGAAATTGTTTGAAAAAATAAATCTAAAACTAAAATTGTAAAACTTTTTATACAGTTTGTAAGATAAAGCACTGGATTTATAAAAGCTAAAATAACAAAATCCTTATGCTAACAATTAGAATCCATTTCTACACATGTCCAAACATCTTCCCTAACTGACACAGGTAGAGCACTCAGAATTCTTCTAACTCCTGCACTCAAGCGTCTCAGCACACCACAGCGATCCACACCAACGGACAGAACATCCTCATCCCTAACTTGGGTCTCCAGGAAAAATAACAGTTGACTTTCCTCCAAAAACCATCGACTCAGATCCTACAGTCAGCGATTATGTCCCAGACAGCCAAGTCACGACCTTACCGCCAGTTCCTAACCTCTGCCAACACTGCGCCCTGCTGATGGAAGTCACTACTATGATCTGTCTGCTCTCAACGCCTTCATTGTCAAGCGCAGTTTCACTAAACATTTACACATCTTGGGGCCTATCCTACTTTCATACAACCTCGACACCAGCCAGCCACCAACGAAGAGGAAAGCAGCTAAGTACGAGTTTGAAATTCTTTGAAGATGGATATCAACATTTCTTTCAACAGCTGCTGGGAGTCGGATCTCCACATGGTTCTTAACGGGTGGCTCCCCTACCGAAATCATCATACCTCTAAGAACAATATTCACCAGTGCCACTACCCCGTCACCGATGTTCACATCAACCACAACAAAGTCAATCAAACTTTTTAGGCTTTTTCAAATTGGTCTATACGCCCACTGGATTCAATGGAATGTAGCCTAAGAGTTTCAGCGGAGTGTCAACCAAGCTTGTTCTCCCTTCCTGTTATACTTACAATGATGACATCCTGGTGGGCCTGCCATTCCCAAGAGGAAGAACTGCATCATCTTTGCCAACAAAATGTGTTCTTGAGATACTTACTTTAACCTTCCACGAACACTGATCTCGACAGCTGGCATACAACTGTTGGAAAAATATGAAGCCATCATGGAGCTTCCTCTCCCAGCATTATCATGCGAACCGCAGAAACGCTTTTTTTCATCGCTTCTTTCCCCTCCTTAAGTAGCTGTCTATCGCTTTCTTTTCCAAATAGTTGTTTCTGGAAGAGGAAATATATAGAACTTTTTATAGGGAATTCCCCATCTGCTCCACCATTCAACACTTCCTTTAAAGCCGAGAATTTCGTGCCCTCACTGACCTGATGCCCATGATGTACGCCCTGGCTGAGAGGAATGATTCCCGCTTCCGCAAGTCACTCCTCATCCTCATCTCACGATTAATCCTGGATATCTACTGTACTGAGACAGCTGACTGACTGACTTTTTAAAATTACATGCCACGTCAACAGCAAAGGACATGGGGAAGGGGAATTGTCTGAAAAAAAACAGAATATCTAAAACTCAAAAATCGTAAAACTTCTCATACAATTTTTAAGTTAAAGCACTGGATTTATAAAAGTTAAAATAACAAATCCTTATGTTAACAATTAAAATCCATTTATATACCATCATCTCCATAGTCAATGCTTGACTAGACGTAAGGAATGCTCGCGGGCACCGTCGACAGTTCTCACTATGTTTGATCCTGTCAACAGTGAAGTTCTAACGATTTGTAGTAAAGCCTTTTTCATCTCTTTCAGCGTAGAAAGCGAAGAATCACCTCTTATATGTATGACAAGCATTCAGTTGTAACCTTGGCCCACTACGAGGATGCACCTCTTACCTGTAATCAACTATTTGCACTGTATGGGGAGGGAGTTTTACACTTGAGCATTCTCGAATACATTAATCAACAGCCATATAAACGTACTCATCTTTACCAACTTGTGGACGCTGAGCACGAATATGATGCTCAAAATTGTTAACTGGTTCTAGTTTTGAAGATATGGGGTGGGTCCCAATATGTACGATGTGCATTGGTTTAATGGTGTGCAGCTTAAAGAAGTATTATCTGACAAAGATGTGTGCGGGAAGTGGATGATGCAATCAACACCCATGGTATTGCAACACCCCACTTGCTGCTTATCACTTCCTTCTGGGTAGTCAACCAGTGAACACATGTACTCGTCTCCTAAAGTTTTCTTTGTAAGTTAATGTCTCTCTTCATGTCGTACTCTTGCCATGCAGTAGTTGGCTTGTATCCCCTAAGTCTGTATTCGAGTTGGAGCTGACTTGAATACTGTAATCAATAGTGCAAGCCAATTTCTTCTTACAAAAAACCATATAAAAACCTGGTTTTCTGTTGTTCTACTGAATGTACTGCTCCAGTTGAGCGAAGGATCACGTGTGACTGGATCTTTCCAAAGGCTAGGAGATATATATATATATATATATATATATATATATATATATATATATATATATATATATATATATATATATTTTCCCCTGGGGATAGTGGAGAAAGAATACTTCCCACGTATTCCCTGCGTGTCGTAGAAGGCGACTAAAAGGGAAGGGAGCGGGGGCTGGAAATCCTCCCCTCTCGTTTTTTTTTTTTTTTTCAATTTTCCAAAAGAAGGAACAGAGAAGAGGGCCAGGTGAGGCTATTCCCTCAGAGGCCCAGTCCTCTGTTCTTAACGCTACCTCGCTATCGCGGGAAATGGCGAATAGTATGAAAAAAAAAAAAAATATATATATATATATATATATATATATATATATATATATATATATATATATGTATATATCATACTTTGTCGCTGTCTCCCGAGTTAGCGAGGTAGCGCTTGGAAACAGACGAAAGAACGACCCAACCCACCCACATGCACATGTATATACATAAACGCCCACACACGGATAAAATACATACGAATACATTTCAACGTATACATACATATACATACACAGACACATACATATATATATACATATGTATGTATCCACACATGCTGCCTCCATCAATTCCCGCCGCCACCCCGACGCACATGAAATGGCAACCCCTCCCACCCCGTGTGCGCGCGAGGTAGCGCTATGAAAAGACAACAAAGGCCACATTCGTTCACAATCAGTCTCTAGCTGCCATGTGTAATGCATCGAAACCACAGTTCCCTTTCCACATCCAGCCCCTACAAAACTTTCCATGGTTTATCCCAGACACTTCACATGCCCTGGTTCAATCCACTGACAGCACGTCGACCCCGGTATACCACATTGTTTTAATTCACTCTATTCCTTGCACGCCTTTCACCCTCCTGTATGTTCCGGCACCGATCGCTCAAAATCTTTTTCACTCCATCGTTCCATCTCCAATTTGGTCTCCCACTTCTCGTTCCCTCCACCCCTGACACATATATCCTCTTTGTCAATCTTTCCTCACTCATTCTCTAAATGTGACCAAACCATTTCAATACACCCTTTTCTGCTCTCTCAACCATACTCTTTTTATTAACACATTACCACACATATCTCTTACCCTTTCATTACTTACTCGATCAAACCACCTCACACCACATATTGTCCTCAAACATTTCATTTCCAACACATCCACCCTCCTCCACACAACCCTATCTGTAGCCTATGCCTCACAACCATATAACATTGTTGGAACCACTATTCCTGGTGTACCATCCCTGCAACTTTGCCTTGAGGTCTGTTATTAAAGATGCCTTTGCGTGCATGAAAATTGTGTCCTCTCCTGGAAAATCCAATGCTTCCACTAGTCATGAGCTCCAGAACACAAATGCATCAGACTGGTTTCTTTGAAGCTATCAGATGATGCAATTCTTCCCATTTAATCTTTATTTGCCAGCAATTTCAATGCATCATGGAAGTAATTTTCTTAGCTGATGTGGTTGTATTCGGTAGGTTCCCCCCTCTTGATTCATACTTTTCTGGGTGGTGATACAGATGAGGCAATCTTTATTTTTCCTTTTGTTGAGTCCACCACACACCACCTTAAGCACTTTGAAGAAATGAAGGTGATGTCCATCTCCCTCTCCAACCAACAAGGGTGTAGTGGAGTGGAGGCTCGAACTGGAGAAAATATGTTTTCCTCTCCCTTTTTTTCGAAAAGGCAGGCTGTAAGAAAGCTCTCAAGTGGAGCCTCCTGCGAGATCTTTAATGGTGATGGTAACAAACTTTGAACTCCTTCATATTTTATATGTATTGTCTCTTATTGCATTAGTCTTTGTTGTAACATTAGCTCTCAGTGAATGCAACTAAGCATTTGTCAAAAGTTTCTGGACACTTTGTGGCTATGGTGGAAGTTATGGTGCTTGCATTTAGGTGGTGAAATTGGCTTATGCTTTGGCGCCTGTGCCTGCCCTTTGTGCATTCACTGTTGTTTAGCCTTACTCTCATCTTCTCAAGGAGACTATGAGGATACTATACATTCTAAGGGTTGTTTATTACATTACTGTGGCAATGTCTCTAACAACATTTATGAGGCTTTGTCAATTCCCTTTTTCATCTTGAGAACTGTTTTTCTTCCCTCACTGAAAGAGATCTTTCCTTTAGTTTTAATTGTTCAATCTCTTTCTCCATTCTGTAAAACTCTCATATTTTGTCAGAAGTTAGATGATCTCCACAGTTGGCAAACTGAACTTTGGAGCACTCATGGGACTCTTCCAATATTTCTGCTCAAGTGATGCATGTCTTTTCCTCCAAGTGACAAGTTTTTCCTGTGACCAAATTTCTGACATTTGAAAAAGTATCTTAGATACAGTATGGACTGGTGAATGTGTTTGATGACAGAGTGGCAGAAGTAGGGTGTTTGAGTTGGGGTGGTATGAGATATGAGAAGTCATGGAGAGTGGTTTAGTGAAGAGAGAACACATGGTGAAAGCCTTTCTCAAGATGAATGAGTAAAGGTGGATGTAGAGGATGGCATTGCAGTTAAATCTATTAAGAAATGGGATGACTGTGTTTGTTTATTAGCTAATTAAGATTTTTCAATGTTCTGATCATGGTGAGGTGCCTGAGGATTGGCAGAATGCATGCATAGTGCCACTGTAAAGACAAATATCAAACTACAGAGGTATGAGTTTGTTTAGTGTGCTTGGCAAGTTGTATGGGAGAGTAATAATTGAGAGAGTGAAGGTGCTTTAAAGAACATGTGAGAGAAATACTTAAAAATAAAGATGGATTTATATGAGGCATTTACGGATCTGAAGAAAGCATATGAGAGGGTTGATAGAGATGCTCTGTGGAAGGTATTAAGAATATATGGTGTGGGAGGTAAGTTGCTAGAAGCAGTGAAAAGTTTTTATTGAGGATGTAAGGCATGTATATGAGTAGGAAGAGAGGAAAGTGATTGGTTCTCTGTGAATGTCGGTTTGCGGAAGGGGTGCGATGTCTCCATGGTTCTTAAATTTGTTTATGGATGGGGTTGTTTGGGAGGTGAATGCAAGAGTTGATAGAGATGCTCTGTGGAAGGTATTAAGAATATATGGTGTGGGAGGTAAGTTGCTAGAAGCAGTGAAAAGTTTTTATCGAGGATGTAAGGCATGTATATGAGTAGGAAGAGAGGAAAGTGATTGGTTCTCTGTGAATGTCGGTTTGCGGAAGGGGTGCGATGTCTCCATGGTTCTTAAATTTGTTTATGGATGGGGTTGTTAGGGAGGTGAATGCAAGAGTTGATAGAGATGCTCTGTGGAAGGTATTAAGAATATATGGTGTGGGAGGTAAGTTGCTAGAAGCAGTGAAAAGTTTTTATCGAGGATGTAAGGCATGTATATGAGTAGGAAGAGAGGAAAGTGATTGGTTCTCTGTGAATGTCGGTTTGCGGAAGGGGTGCGATGTCTCCATGGTTCTTAAATTTGTTTATGGATGGGGTTGTTAGGGAGGTGAATGCAAGAGTTGATAGAGATGCTCTGTGGAAGGTATTAAGAATATATGGTGTGGGAGGTAAGTTGCTAGAAGCAGTGAAAAGTTTTTATCGAGGATGTAAGGCATGTATATGAGTAGGAAGAGAGGAAAGTGATTGGTTCTCTGTGAATGTCGGTTTGCGGAAGGGGTGCGATGTCTCCATGGTTCTTAAATTTGTTTATGGATGGGGTTGTTAGGGAGGTGAATGCAAGAGTTGATAGAGATGCTCTGTGGAAGGTATTAAGAATATATGGTGTGGGAGGTAAGTTGCTAGAAGCAGTGAAAAGTTTTTATCGAGGATGTAAGGCATGTATATGAGTAGGAAGAGAGGAAAGTGATTGGTTCTCTGTGAATGTCGGTTTGCGGAAGGGGTGCGATGTCTCCATGGTTCTTAAATTTGTTTATGGATGGGGTTGTTTGGGAGGTGAATGCAAGAGTTGATAGAGATGCCTTGTGGAAGGTCTCAAGAATACACAATATGGGAAGAAAACTGTCAGAAGCAGAGAAGTTTTTATCAAGGGTGTACAGTGTGTGTGTACGAATAAGAGAGGAGAGTGAATGGTTCCAAGGGAAAGTTGGTCTGCAGCAGGGGTGTGTGATGTCACCACAGTTGTTTAATTTGTTTATGGATGGGGTTGTTTGGGAGGTGAATGCAAGAGTTGATAGAGATGCTCTGTGGAAGGTATTAAGAATATATGGTGTGGGAGGTAAGTTGCTAGAAGCAGTGAAAAGTTTTTATTGAGGATGTAAGGCATGTATATGAGTAGGAAGAGAGGAAAGTGATTGGTTCTCTGTGAATGTCGGTTTGCGGAAGGGGTGCGATGTCTCCATGGTTCTTAAATTTGTTTATGGATGGGGTTGTTTGGGAGGTGAATGCAAGAGTTGATAGAGATGCTCTGTGGAAGGTATTAAGAATATATGGTGTGGGAGGTAAGTTGCTAGAAGCAGTGAAAAGTTTTTATCGAGGATGTAAGGCATGTATATGAGTAGGAAGAGAGGAAAGTGATTGGTTCTCTGTGAATGTCGGTTTGCGGAAGGGGTGCGATGTCTCCATGGTTCTTAAATTTGTTTATGGATGGGGTTGTTAGGGAGGTGAATGCAAGAGTTGATAGAGATGCTCTGTGGAAGGTATTAAGAATATATGGTGTGGGAGGTAAGTTGCTAGAAGCAGTGAAAAGTTTTTATTGAGGATGTAAGGCATGTATATGAGTAGGAAGAGAGGAAAGTGATTGGTTCTCTGTGAATGTCGGTTTGCGGAAGGGGTGCGATGTCTCCATGGTTCTTAAATTTGTTTATGGATGGGGTTGTTTGGGAGGTGAATGCAAGAGTTGATAGAGATGCTCTGTGGAAGGTATTAAGAATATATGGTGTGGGAGGTAAGTTGCTAGAAGCAGTGAAAAGTTTTTATCGAGGATGTAAGGCATGTATATGAGTAGGAAGAGAGGAAAGTGATTGGTTCTCTGTGAATGTCGGTTTGCGGAAGGGGTGCGATGTCTCCATGGTTCTTAAATTTGTTTATGGATGGGGTTGTTTGGGAGGTGAATGCAAGAGTTGATAGAGATGCTCTGTGGAAGGTATTAAGAATATATGGTGTGGGAGGTAAGTTGCTAGAAGCAGTGAAAAGTTTTTATCGAGGATGTAAGGCATGTATATGAGTAGGAAGAGAGGAAAGTGATTGGTTCTCTGTGAATGTCGGTTTGCGGAAGGGGTGCGATGTCTCCATGGTTCTTAAATTTGTTTATGGATGGGGTTGTTAGGGAGGTGAATGCAAGAGTTGATAGAGATGCTCTGTGGAAGGTATTAAGAATATATGGTGTGGGAGGTAAGTTGCTAGAAGCAGTGAAAAGTTTTTATTGAGGATGTAAGGCATGTATATGAGTAGGAAGAGAGGAAAGTGATTGGTTCTCTGTGAATGTCGGTTTGCGGAAGGGGTGCGATGTCTCCATGGTTCTTAAATTTGTTTATGGATGGGGTTGTTTGGGAGGTGAATGCAAGAGTTGATAGAGATGCTCTGTGGAAGGTATTAAGAATATATGGTGTGGGAGGTAAGTTGCTAGAAGCAGTGAAAAGTTTTTATCGAGGATGTAAGGCATGTATATGAGTAGGAAGAGAGGAAAGTGATTGGTTCTCTGTGAATGTCGGTTTGCGGAAGGGGTGCGATGTCTCCATGGTTCTTAAATTTGTTTATGGATGGGGTTGTTTGGGAGGTGAATGCAAGAGTTGATAGAGATGCTCTGTGGAAGGTATTAAGAATATATGGTGTGGGAGGTAAGTTGCTAGAAGCAGTGAAAAGTTTTTATTGAGGATGTAAGGCATGTATATGAGTAGGAAGAGAGGAAAGTGATTGGTTCTCTGTGAATGTCGGTTTGCGGAAGGGGTGCGATGTCTCCATGGTTCTTAAATTTGTTTATGGATGGGGTTGTTTGGGAGGTGAATGCAAGAGTTGATAGAGATGCTCTGTGGAAGGTATTAAGAATATATGGTGTGGGAGGTAAGTTGCTAGAAGCAGTGAAAAGTTTTTATCGAGGATGTAAGGCATGTATATGAGTAGGAAGAGAGGAAAGTGATTGGTTCTCTGTGAATGTCGGTTTGCGGAAGGGGTGCGATGTCTCCATGGTTCTTAAATTTGTTTATGGATGGGGTTGTTTGGGAGGTGAATGCAAGAGTTGATAGAGATGCTCTGTGGAAGGTTTTAAGAATATATGGTGTGGGAGGTAAGTTGCTAGAAGCAGTGAAAAGTTTTTATCGAGGATGTAAGGCATGTATATGAGTAGGAAGAGAGGAAAGTGATTGGTTCTCTGTGAATGTCGGTTTGCGGAAGGGGTGCGATGTCTCCATGGTTCTTAAATTTGTTTATGGATGGGGTTGTTTGGGAGGTGAATGCAAGAGTTTTGGAGAGAGGAGCAAGTATGCGGTCTGTTGTGGATGAGAGGGCTTGGGAAGTGAGTCAGTTGTTGTTCGCTGAACATTATCTCGGAAAGCTAAAATGGGTAGGTTTGAAGGAATAGTGGCTCCAACAATGTTATATGGTTGTGAGGCATGGGCTATAGATAGAGTTGTGCAGAGGAGGGTGGATGTATTGGGAATGAGATGTTTGAGGACAATATGTGGTATGAGGTGGTTTGATCGAGTAAGTAATGAAAGGGAAAGAGAGATGTGTGCTAATAAAATGTGTGTGGTTGAGAGAGCAGAAGAGGGTGTTTTGAAATGGTTTGGTCACATAGTGAGAATGAGTGAGGAATGATTGACAAAGAGGATATATGTGTCAGAGGTGGAGGGAATGAGGAGAAGTGGGAGACCAAATTGGAGTTGGAAGGATGGAGGTGAAAAAGATTTTAAGCGATTAGGGCCTGAACATGCAGGAGTGTGTAAGGTGTGCAAGGAACAGAGTGAATTGGAACGATGTGGTATACCAGGGTCGATGTGCTGTCAATGGATTGAACCAGGGCATGTAAAGCATATGGGGTAAACCAAAAACGTTTTAATGGGCCTGGATGTGGAAAGGGAACTGTGGTTTCGGTGCATTATAAATGACAGCTAGAGACTAAGTGTGAATGAATGTGGCCTTTGTTGTCTTTTCCTAGCGCTACCTTATGCACATGTGGGGGGAATGGGGTGTCATTTCATGTGTGATGGGGTGGCAACGGGAATGAATAAGGGCAGACAGTACGTGTAGGAAGAGAGGAAAGTGATTGGTTCTCAGTGAATGTAGGTTTGCGGCAGGGGTGTGTGATGTCTCCATGGTTGTTTAATTTGTTTATGGATGGGGTTGTTAGGGAGGTAAATGCAAGTTTTGGAAAGAGGGGCAAGTATGAAGTCTGTTGGGGATGAGAGAGCTTGGGAAGTGAGTCAGTTGTTGTTCGCTGATGACACAGCGCTGGTGGCTGATTCATGTGTGAAACTGCAGAAGCTGGTGACTGAGTTTGGTAAAGTGTGTGGAAGAAGAAAGTTAAGAGTAAATGTGAATAAGAGCAAGGTTATTAGGTACAGTAGGGTTGAGGGTCAAGTCAATTGGGAGGTGAGTTTGAATGGAGAAAAACTGGAGGAAGTGAAGTGTTTTAGATATCTGGGAGTGGATCTGGCAGCGGATGGAACCATGGAAGCGGAAGTGGATCATAGGGTGGGGGAGGGGGCGAAAATTCTGGGGGCCTTGAAGAATGTGTGGAAGTCGAGAACATTATCTCGGAAAGCAAAAATGGGTATGTTTGAAGGAATAGTGGTTCCAACAATGTTGTATGGTTGCGAGGCGTGGGCTATGGATAGAGTTGTGCGCAGGAGGATGGATGTGCTGGAAATGAGATGTTTGAGGACAATGTGTGGTGTGAGGTGGTTTGATCGAGTGAGTAACGTAAGGGTAAGAGAGATGTGTGGAAATAAAAAGAGCGTGGTTGAGAAAGCAGAAGAGGGTGTTTTGAAGTGGTTTGGGCACATGGAGAGGATGAGTGAGGAAAGATTGACCAAGAGGATATATGTGTCGGAGGTGGAGGGAACAAGGAGAAGAGGGAGACCAAATTGGAGGTGGAAAGATGGAGTGAAAAAGATTTTGTGTGATCGGGGCCTGAACATGCAGGAGGGTGAAAGGAGGGCAAGGAATAGAGTGAATTGGAGCGATGTGGTATACCGGGGCTGACGTGCTGTCAGTGGATTGAATGAAGGCATGTGAAGCGTCTGGGGTAAACCATGGAAAGCTGTGTAGGTATGTATATTTGCGTGTGTGGACGTATGTATATACATGTGTATGGGGGGGGGGGTTGGGCCATTTCTTTCGTCTGTTTCCTTGCGCTACCTCGCAAATGCGGGAGACAGCGACAAAGTATAAAAAAAAAAAAAAAAAAAGGTCATATGATAATCCAAAGCAATTATGTAAATCTATCAGAAGTAAACTCAGTTATTTTGGCAAAGGTGTTCAGAGGAAAGAGCTGAATAAGGCAATGAAAAAATATATGAAGAGTATCTAAGCTCAAAGTGTATTCTCATGTAGGAAACTGCAATCCCTAAAACCAGAGAGATGGAATGGGAAGGACTTATAGAACAATAACATTTTAGTGAGCTTAGACATGTTTTGGTGAAAGAATGCAGCCCATGAAGAGCAGACTCATATCCCTCAATAAGTACCCTTCGAAATGGGTCTCCATTTCATCTAAAAACATTCTATGTAAATGCTTGGAGTATAGCCAATAAAATATAAAGAGTTCAGAGATAACAGCTTTAGGTGGGAATGTCAATTTCATTTTTGTGAAAATTACAGATAAATTTTGGTGTCTGTGCAGGGGCATGTAAACTAGTCCTTCAGTTGTTTTCTTACAGAGGTACACAAAAGATATAATGATCAGTTTGGAGAAATCTGTCAAGAGCAAGTTTCTATCTTAGTAGGAGGTTTCAACATACCAGCGAGTTTCAAGTATGGACTCAACCCAAATTTGCTTGAGTGCCCTTATCCAATTAGTTGCACAACATATTTGCAATGAGAATATTCAAGTATTAGTTCTTATTACAGATGAGGATCTTTTACAATGTCGAAGTTGGTGAAAAGTTCGATTAAAGTGATAATTGACAAATTACTTTTGAGGTAATTTTCCACATGATGGTCACAAAAAAATTCTCAATCTTAAAGGGGCGAATTCTAATTATCTTTGCATTGCTCTCGAGAGCCAAACCAGGGGTGATACATCAAAGAAAAACAAACACATCTTGGAGAAGCTTCAGTAAAACATTAAAAGCAGTAAAGGGTATACATGTGCCAATTTGTAGTAGGCAGTCTATTTCAAAAATGAAGCCAAAATGAAGGAATGGCAAAATATAAAAGTGCCTGTTGTCTAAGAAAGTAGCTCATAAGAAACTCAAAAGAAACCAATATCCAACAAGATAGAGTAAGTTATGTAAATTTGTGTAGTGAAAAGAAGAGTTATATGACAAAGTAAATGTCAATGTGAAGCTTACCTATACTGGTGAGAACGGCAAAAGAAACCCTAAGGTCCATTGATCCATTACCAAAAACAGTGACTTGATTCAAGACAACAAAGCTACAGCAAAAATCTTAAAAACTCTTTTACATCGATACTTACACAAACACAACCAATGTCCTGAATCCAGTTTCACTGATAAAAGAGGAGAATGTTCGGACGCAAAGTGACATAAAGGCTAAAGACAGACTAATCTGCAATAAACAGGATGAAAACAAATAAAATGGCATGTCAGATAAGTTTTATCTGCTAATAATGTGAAGAAAAGAAAGATCAAATAGGAAAATTGGTGAAGGGGCAAAAGGGAAAGTGGTAAGATGTAGGGATGAAGTGAGGAGGATATGGAGTAAGCGTTTTTAAGGACTGGTGAATGTGTTTGATGACAGAGTGGCAGAAGTAGGGTGTTTCAGTTGGGGTGGTATGAGATATGAGAAGTCATGGAGAGTGGTTTAGTGAAGAGAGAACACATGGTGAAAGCCTTTCTCAAGATGAATGAGGAAAGGTGGATGTAGAGGATGGCATTGCAGTTAAATTTATTAAGAAATGGGATGACTGTCTTTGTTTATTAGCTAATTAAGATTTTTAAATGTTCTGATCATGGTGAGGTGCCTGAGGATTGGCAGAATGCATGCATAGTGCCACTGTAAAGGCAAATATCAAACTACAGAGGTATGAGTTTGTTTAGTGTGCTTGGCAAGTTGTATGGGAGAGTAATAATTGAGAGAGTGAAGGTGCTTTAAAGAACATGTGAGAGAAATACTTAAAAATAAAGATGGATTTATATGAGGCATTTACGGATCTGGAGAAAGCATATGAGAGGGTTGATAGAGATGCCTTGTGGAAGGTCTCAAGAATACACAATATGGGAAGAAAACTGTCAGAAGCAGAGAAGTTTTTATCAAGGGTGTACAGTGTGTGTGTACGAATAAGAAGAGAGGAGAGTGAATGGTTCCAAGGGAAAGTTGGTCTGCAGCAGGGGTGTGTGATGTCACCACAGTTGTTTAATTTGTTTATGGATGGGGTGGTGAGGGAGGTAAATGCAAGAGACTTGGACAGGGAGCAATTACACAATCTGTGGGGAATCAATGGGTCGGGGAATCAAGGCAGTTGTTGTGTGCTAGTGATACAGCATTGGTGGCAGATTCAAGTGAAAAACTGCAGAAATTGATGACTGAATTTGTAAGTGTTTGTGAAAGGAGGAAGTTGAGAGCAAATCCGTAAAGCTAGGTTATTAGTCTTATCAGGGTTGAAGGACAAGCTAACTGGGGTGTTGAGTATGAACAGAGAAACCTTAAAAAAGTGAAATGTTTTAAGATACCTGTGAGTGGATGTCGCAGTGAATGTAACTACAGAAGTGGCAATGTGATATAGGGTGGGTGAGGAGGTAAAGGTTCTGGAAGTCCTGAAGAACGTGTTGAGAGAGAGAGAGAGAGAGAGAGAGAGAGAGAGAGAGAGAGAGAGAGAGAGAGCACATTATCTGGGAGGGCAAAAATGGGTATGTTTTAAGATATAGTAGTCCCAACAATGTCATGTGGATGCAAGGCATGGGCTATGGATAAAGCTGTGCAGAGGAGGGTGGATGTGTTGGAAATCAAATTTTTGAGGACAATATGTAGTGTGAGGTGGTTTGATCGAGTAAGTAATGAAAGGGAAAGAATGAGGTGTGGTAATAAAAGGAGAGTTGGTGACAGCTGAAGAGGGTATGCTGAAATGGTTTGGACATATGGAGAAAATGAGTGTGGAAAGGTTGACAAAGAGGATGTATGTGTAAGAAGTGGAAGGAAGAAGGGAAACAGAGAAACTAAATTAGATATGGAAGGATGAAGTGAAGAAGATTTTAAGCAATTGGGGCCTGAACATGCAAGAGGGTGAATAGTGCGCAAGGAACAGAGTGAAATGGAATGATGTCATTTACTGGGGTTGATGTGCTGCACTGGACTGAACAAGGGCATGTGAAACATCTGAGATAAGCCATAGAAAGGTCCGTAAGGCCTTGTTGTAGATAGGGAGCTGTGGTATTGGTGCATCACACATGAAAGCTTGAGAATGGATACAGCCTTTCTTCATCTGTTCCTGGTGCTACCTCACAAATGCATGAAACAGCAATCATGGAAAAAAAAATACATTATCAATACTCTTCAAGAATGTACATACGACTTTCCTGATATGGTGATTTTTGGGTAACTCAGAGGCTTGAAGACTATTCAGTGAGCTAAAAATAGTTGTAGATGACTTATGGTATCTACTTATGCCTCTAGAAAACACAAACCAAATAAAAAAAAGAGGGAAATTAATGAACATATGGATACATGTTCCATTCTTTCCCATTTCAGTTAAATGTGTGTATATGTGGAGAGCACTTACTTCCTTAATGTCCTATCAAGTTATCTTTTCCAACCTTGAAAATTAAAGTTTCTTCTTTAAAAAAATTCAACAAACCACAAAATTCAGACAGTATTCAAATATAAGTGAAAAAAAATCACCTTAGTATTTTTCATCTACTACTTTCACTGTAATAATGTGCATTAGTTTCTCCGATATTTCAGCAAAATGCACCGAAAAGTGCAAAAGTTAGGCCTGACTGTTATACGATTCCCCACAGCATGTTCTATCATTTATTGTATCTGCACCAAAATATTGATTACTGATAGTTCTTGCATATTATACAAAAAACTTTTCCTACTATAATCAACAAAATTCACAGATAATTTTTTCATAAAACTACAAGTTTGCAGAATTACCAGCAGCAAAAGTCAGCCACAGATGCGTCAAGGTTTGTCACGCATTGGCAACACTGCCTCCACTTTTGATAGGAAACCTTGTCCTTCCTCATCTTGGTTAACTCTAGATGCTCAAAGAGAAATTATCATGCACTACCACATTAGCAACCATGCAGGCCCAATGCATGGCCTTGAAAATGAGGGGAAAACTCAGTGTATAAATATCCATCTAGAAGTGTCCCTCAGCTCACATGTATATCTGTCTAGAGGCATTAAAGAAACAAATAGTCTAAAGAAAAAGTCCAGAAGAGAGCAACCATGGTACTTGAAGTAAGAATGCTGCATTACAGAAAGAAGTTTGATGTTATAAAGTTGCCCAAGAGGGAAGAGAGAAGAATATATGAATCACAATCTTCATGTTTCTAAACCACTCCAACACAGTTACTTACTACTAATTCTCTGAAAGAAAGAAACAGCAACCAGAGGTCATATGATATTAAACAAGAATTTTGTTAGAAAAGATGTAGAGAAGTACTTTCTAGTAACAGGAATGTAAATGAATGTAACGAAACTATGGATAAAGACAGTAAAAGTACACTGTTCAAAAGTTTGTAGGATAGCAGAGTTCAACCAATGAGTGCAAGCTCACTTCCTGTGCTGTAAAAATCAGTAGATACAACTAGGTATTTACTTCAGCCAAGAATTACTGGACTATATCTGCATGATTGAAAAAGACAGGGATTACAGTCTAGTCAAAATTCTTCTCACTCCAGAGGAGTACATCATTTCCCTGCTACTAAAAGTAACACTGCCTTGAGCTACAGAAGCCACTGAAGGACATTCTGAATACCACCAGAACCCTGTCTTAGGGAAGCTGTCCTGGGGCAGTTACAAATGAATAAATAAATGAATAAATAAACACCAGCCTACCTTTCTTTGTGACTAAAGATTATTCTCCATATCTTTTTTTCTGCACTTCATCTGTAGTGAAATCGAATATTTTCATCAATAGAAAAATTTGTTGAAGCTTACTGAAAACCAGCTGTATACAGAAAATATAACCCTGAAAATTCTCTGTTCCAGGAAAAACTTTATTACCCCCCCCAGCAGTTTTAGTTCTACAGCTAATATCTAGTACCTATTTGCACAACTAACCTCCTATCACAATCTTAAACTCCAAACCATCAGAAACCTTACTCCCTGAACAAACACAATTCACACACTCTTGCTTATTCTGAATATCACCCATCACTGCACCATCACATACAATGCTTCAAAATATCCCAAGACCCTTCATGCCAACAGTGCAACAATGATAAAGAAGGCATTGATTACTTAATAATCAACTACCCAGCACTTTGTGCACACAGAAGGACACACAACATTGTAACACTGTATGACATGGTTCCAACTGGTGGATGTAGCCAGCTTCCCGAGTGCTACAAGAGTCTCATAAGGATAGAAGGGGCAGTAAGGTAAGGTAAGGTACAGTACAGGGAGAGAGTTCTAAACTTGTGAGGCCCCATTTTCTTTATATGCCATCATGTAGCCTTTCAAACCTTTGTAAAGCACCATTGGTTAATCTATTCCAACCATCCACCATCCTAACATTAAACCAATACTTATTTTCATCTTTTCTAATTAACTTTTTACCCAACTTTGTTATTGCTTTTGGTTACCCTCATGCTGTATTTCTTTAAGTACTGTTCCCAATCAATATCATCCATCTGATGTAGAAAGCTGAAGTTCACCCTCACTCTCTCTCTCCTCCTTGGTGGACAGCTTTGAAGCCCTCAGCCTCTCATTGTAGCTCAGTTTCTCTTAATTTAGGCACCATCTTTAGATGTTCTTCTCTATACCCTTGTAATCAGATCACCTGCCCTTCTTTAGGTGCAGTGACCAGACTAGTGAGGCATAACCCAGTTTGGATCTGATATATACGGTGAATAATTCTACAAACATGCCCTTGTCTACATATCTGAATACAATTCTTATATTTCCCAGCAGGCAATTTGCCTCTTTCACAAATGTCCTAATGTGTAGATCTGGCAATGAATTAAACTTTCAACCCCTAGGATGATTTTACCTGTAGATTCCTGCACTTTCTGTCCTGGCAGATAATAATTACATCAACCTTCTTCACACTGTCCCATCTTCATCGTCTTACATTTGCTCGGACTGAAATTCGCCATCCATTTATCTGACCATCTTTGGGTTTTTTCCAGGGCCTCCTGTAGGCTGGTGGAATCAAAATCATTTACTGTTTCTCTCTTAATCTTGGCATTGTCCTCAAACATGTTTATATATGATTCTCGTCCATCAAGCAAATAATTATGAACACCAATAACAGCAGTAGCCCCAAGACAGAGCCCTGTAGAATGCCATTTGTAATGCCAGCCCACTAAGAGGATGCAGCTCTTACTTGTGTCCTTCGTCCAAATCCCCCTGTAGACTGATGCAATCATCATTTTCTATTTCTCTTGTGACCTTGGCATCAACTGTAAACATGCTTAGATATAATTCCAGTTCATTATGCAAATCATCTATATACATCAAGAAAAACAGCGAGTCCAAGACTACCCCCTGTGGCATGTTACTTGTAACCCCAGCCCACTGGTGAAGCTCAACCCTGGTCAACCTGTAAATGCATCATGGTTAGCTGCACTTTGCACTTGTTCCATGGATCCCTAACTGTGTCAATGTGTGATCAAACAGAAATATAAAGGAGGATGCCCAGTTCAAAAATTTTTCTTAAAAATTACTATGTCAAAGACAAACATTAAGTAAAAGGACCTCCACAACTGCATAACACATGTAAATATGACACACTACAAATCACACAACATATATGCTGAGATAATTCAGTTAGTGACACTGTGACAAGTCTCAAAATACTTCAACCCTGTGTATATCATATGTCAATAACTTGAAAACCTAAAAATGGTGTATGGATGCAAGACAGTATGGAAACACGTTAATCAATTTCACCCTGCTGTTCAATTCATTGGACAAATAAGTTCCACCTTACATGATGAAAACTCATTCCACAAAGCCATAATTTTGGTAAAACGAAACATGAAAATATACTATATTGTTAATGTACTTTGTCAAATAATGCATTATTTCATGCACTGGATACCTATTACATCATATCTATTGACTGAAACACTTATCAAATCAAAACTCTTCAACCATATAGGATGAAGTGATACTACAGATGAGATGACTGGTCTCATGCCCTTTAAAAAATCATCCACTTTGAATAAGGTCTGCTGAAAAACTGCATCCAGAATTTTTCCCCTTCATCTATAGGAGAAAAAAAAGTAAAGAACACAAAAATCATACTAACTCTTGTTCTGACAGAATAAGGAAATTCATCTTCAAGTCCTACAGCTTGTTAGCAACTGCACTATTCCATATTCGACAGCAACTGTAAATAGTACCATTTGGTTTAAAACTCAGAACACTTAAGTTATTATACTCTAGGATACTGGACTTATTCAACAACAAAGACCAATATACCCATTTGCTCTACTTATGCTGGTTATGATACAATAAATCATCATGCAATGTTGCCATGGGAAGGGGTTATACAGAAAATAATCTTCAAGAACTTATTACAGCATTTTCAAGTGTATTAAACAATTTCTAGTGTTCCATATGAAGAAATAAAAAAGTACAACATTGCTAGTTATCTTATCATTTCTAAAGTTACAGTGAATTGAGTTCTGGCAACTTGAAAAAATACAGATTTTGATTATCAGCACTATGAGTTACATATATCAATAACAGATATATGGTTAAAAAAAAAAATCAAAAGCAAGAGAGCTTAGCACATGCATGTGTGTACCAGGATGGATCTAATCTCACTTTACACTGGGTTATGTTTTACTAGTTTCCACTTTACAGTGGATCAGGTTTTACTAGTTTCAGATCATGTAAATCTTCCCTATGGAATATATTCAATCGAACAAGTCAAAGGTGTATTCTTACCTCATGATGGTAAGCATGCTGACTCGGGATGTGATGAAACCAGTGGCTTGTAAAATTCTGAATGCATTACGATATCTCCAGAGATATTTCATCATCTGCTTGCACTTATAGCTCAATTTTTTTTTCCTGATTAATATTCATGGAGTTGCTACAACTTCCACACAATGCTGCTACTGCTATGAAACTGTGGGAGAATCATTTGTGTATGGCTACATTTCTTTGCACAAATTTCTTTGACTAATACCAAAATGTGTAAAAGTCCTTAATGACACAATCCTTCATCTTGTCTGAGCTTTCAGTATTATTTGCACCTGTGAATTTTAAATCAAACAGAAGAGCATAAAAATTCATATCATACATATAAAATAAATGTTCATTTCATTTACCTTCAGCTTATCCCAGTATGTCCATTCTCTCACTGAAGAATGTCTCCCACAGATGTTGCTTATTTCCTCCAAACTCTTTCACTGGATCCTTAAAAGGTTATTGAAGGAGAGGAAAAGAGATCATGGTGAAATGAAGATTATGGATAATCCATTAATGAGATAAGAGAGCATGAAATATCAATCCTGTAAACAGTGAAGAGTGATGGGGTAAAGGTACAAATACTGTAAAATATGAAATCTTGAAAAAAATGTAAAAAAGTTGGAGCACATTACTAACATGAAAGCACAAAAGGATTGAAAAAATAAATATCAAATAAACTATTGTGGAAGAATGTGAATAGTTCAGAGGGGAGGTAAACTGTCCTTGAAAAGTAAAGGGGTAATAAACAAGTGTGGGGAATTGCTTGTACCAAAAGATGAAGTTTGTTTAATATGGAGAAGAAAATTCAAAGAGTTGATTGGGTGTGATGGTACAGTCCTGGAGATGCGAGTGTTAATGACCATGTATGATACGAGGTCAGGACAGCTCTGACAATGAACTGAGGAGAAGAGGAGAAAAAGTAATGCAAATAAAAATGCTAAGCCTGTGGGCATAGATGGAGTAGTGAGGGAGATGGTAGAAAGCAGATGTGAAACCTCCTGAATTAGTCTGGAAAGTGTGTACGGGTGCATATAAAAGTGGTCATATGTTCTATTGCTGGACATGAGCAATAACTGTTTTGCTGCAACGAGTAAAATAGGGTTAAAGGAAGAAAAATTACTGTGGGAATATCAGAGGGACAAGTCATCTTAGCAATAGTGGTAGTCTATGCAGCATAATTGTGAATAAATTCAAAAATATCAATGAACCCCTTGTGATTTTGAAACTGACAGGTGCTGGAAAGCACTCTAGAGAAAAAGAAGATACTGTATCCAGCAGTTGCAGACCTCTACATAACATAAGATTAATGGGTTAGCGAGTCAGAGGTAAGGAAGCTTGCAATGAAGTATTATGATGAGGTCCAAGAAACAGACCTGGATGTGTAAGGTGTTCTCTCTTTCTACAGATATCATACCTTTGGGTCTCAGAGGTAGTACTTTACAAAGTCTTCCATATCTGTCATGCCAATAGGATACTATTTCTGAAAAAAACCTTGGAACCATATCTTCCAGGATTTTCCAGGTATACATGATGATACAACTCTCTCATCTGGGCTCCAGGGAGTACAGACTCAAGAGATATCAGCTGTTCCCAGCAATTTAGTTCCTTTACCACATTAATATGGGCTGTGAAAGATATTTGAACACTTTCTAATTCTGTACTTACCCCACTTTGCAGGATGATGTTAGAACATGACATATTCAATTCATGAAAGAATTAAAGCCTTGAATGATATCAGATTTTCTTCCCTTGTCTTGAAGGTCTGCAAGATCAAGCCTGCCATCCATCAGCATGAAGCAATCGTTGCTTTGTTGTGTTCACTGAAGGTTACATTGTTAAACATTATTACTTCAAGGTCTTTTATGTTATTTAACTGGTTTATGATAGTGTCTATGTATTTTCAATTTCAGTTTTTTTTGGATGCTAGAAATTCTTTAATGAGACTGCAATTCTTTGACTCCATTGAAAATGTGTTCTCAATTGCCCAGTTAATGACTCCGTTTATGTCTCTTTGTAGCCTTCCGACATCTTCTATTAATGTGATTTTCATAATCTTTCTTATATCATCTGCAATGGATGATAAGAAACTTTGTTCTTTTCAGTCACTGTCAGATATAAGAATGAGGGACACGAGGGGTGTAAGAACAGTTTCTTGGGGAACTAAGCTTTTTACAGTGGAGGCACATCTAGGTTCAAACATGAGGTGCCTAAGAATTCAGTGGCCCACTTGCATGCACCATTTCCTTAACCACCTGAGGTAGCTTCCGAGTACAAATTCCTAATGGATTCCAACACCCTGAGCAGATTCAGGAAAAAAAAGCTTGTTCCATGAAAGAATTTTTTTTTTATTAAATATCCTCTTAGCCTTAGTAATGGTCCAAATTAGTTACACCAATGAAGACATTTCTAAAGAGAAAACAGACATACATCTTAACTCAGTGATTCCACTCTGATTTGGATGTACGTACATCACTCTCAAATTTATTTGGAAGAAGACATAAACTGATAACCTTAGAGTGGCACTTGTTTCTTTGTTTGAAAATGAAGGTATCCAAATAACTTTCTTCAAACTTACTTTTTCAACAACAATGTACATTAATAAAAGATAAGCTGTGAGGATCTGACCCATCCTTTTACCACATCATCCTCTCATACATGAGAAAGCCTTCTCCTTCCTGAGGCCTCAGTGTAAATATTCAAGTAACGTCACAGGTGTTCACCATTTGACCTTTTGGCTGAACATCCCTGGCTGTGGCCACCTTTAAATGTATCTTGGAGCTGGTCAAAGGATAACTTTCTTATTTTGTACTGGTCAAAGGATAACTTTCTTAATTTCTACTAAGACTAAAAATATACTTACTTAAGGCAACAGGACTCTTTCTACCTAGTGTGTAACAGATTCAAGATTAGGCAGACATAATTTTTCTACCTCTCTAGCTCTGTGACTACTAGATTTGCCAAAGTTCCTCTATTCTTTGATAATTCTTGGCTAGAAAATCTAGAGAAAAGCATAAGATTTGGCCTTATATAACCCTTAGCAAACCCTATCACTTTCCTGTCTAACTGGGAGTCAGCTTGGATGTCTGCTGGCTTTAAGCAGAGCAGATCTTTCCCATTTTATGTTGGAATACACCTAGACTTGCTGACACTTTTGAGGAAAGTGCCCACACAAGCAAGCACACTTAAAATCATATATTTCTTATAATCATACCTACAGATTTACCACATATTCTGGGGTAATATTTAAGCAAACAAGCATGGCATTGAACCTGAGGGCTTGAAGGCTATGTTTAAATGCTAAGAAACTGGAAAATTGAGGTAACAATGAAGCATAACAAAACATGTGGATGGTAGGCATCCCTGCATCTATCTGAATCAATTGCCTGACAACTCTACAAATCCACCAGCACTATGTGTTTCTCTATGAGGAATTATCATTAGAACAAAAATCCTTTTCCATGTGTATTCATGTATACTCATATATGTCCAGGTACAGTAAAAAATATAGAGGATAATTCTATTTCTCAGTAGTACAAATATCCAAACACCTCTACAAAGAACCTAAAGTGGATGGATGATTTTATGAGGAATATTAGGGTAGAGGTACTGGATACATCAGGAATACAGTAACGTAAAGCAAAGAATGGGTTAACCTCAGCAATATGAGATGCAACTTATGTAATCAGGCAGGAAAATGGGTTGAGAGACCAGACAACCTAAATACCTTACATAACTACATATTGCAGAAATAAAACTAACATAACAGAAGTAAATGAAGTTAGGGAAACTGAAAGGTCAAGAGTTATGTACAGAGTACTGTGATATAGTGTAAAGTATTCACTATTAAGGGTACTGAAACTCAGTATCTTGGAACTTTTATGAAACATCAGTTTCTCTCAAGAAGAAACAACACAGCTATTATAAAAATCAAAGGTTGTTGTAATGCAAAGCCTGGATGGGATCCACATGATGGTTCAAAAGGAATACAACTGAACTCATCTGATCCTAGAAGATCTTGATCGAGTTTCTTGAAACAGGACAAAACAGCGAAGAACTAAAGCATGCCAAAAATAACAACTATATACATGTTTAACATCAGTGAAAGACTAACCAGAGACCAAATCACAGGGCACCATGAAACCACAACTTTCTCCACAAGTGCCAGCATGTATATAGAAGTGAAAACTCGTATCTTACACAAGATCGAATATACTGAAGAGGAAAATCCCACAAACGAAACAGACAAGGATCTTGTCTACTTAAATAGCATGAGAATTTTCAACATGGTTTCACTTGAGACTGCTCACAAAAACTAAAGTTCTTGGGATTATTGGCCAGGTGCTAAAATGGATCTGGATTCAGACAAGGGGGTCACCTGCTTGGCCAAAGGTGACAAGGGATGTCTTGTAGTGCAAAGTTCTTGAAAGCATAACTTACTCGATGATAACCAATGCAGGAGTAAATCTTTTGCTGATACTGTAATACCAAGATATACAGGAGAATATAGACTCAAAGATTGTAAAACCTCAGATAATGGAGTAGCTACTGGCTAATTGCATTGTTAAAGCAAAAGCAACGTCAAGCATTTAAGGATGAAAACAACACACATACAGGATACTGGAAACCATTTCTAAAAAACAGAGGAACAGTCTTGGTACACAAGTTACCCACATATTGAAACCATCATTGCAATGCTGCAAAGGGCTGCAGTGAAAATAAAGCCATTCTCAGGAGAATCAAGGGAAAAAGTTCCATATATGAAAGGATATGTTTCCATTGCCTTTATTCTACAAAGCCTACAAGATTATTAGGTATTAAATCAATAAATACAAGGTAGGGGTATGATAAAACCAGCTTCATATCCATAGCTACTCCATTAAAAGATTCAAATATTAAGCATTACAAAAAACAGTGATCCCAATGAAATTCTAGGAATATCACCTATGGCTACTGGATGTTTTGCCTCACTGAACTTATGCACCAGGAACACGAACACATGTTAGACTGTTAAATTAGCTTTCAGTTCAACTATCTCTTTTTCTGAGAATTTCCACTTCCACAGCTTTGAACATTAGTTCCCTGTAACAGTATGAGGATATATATTTTACTGTGTTACAAATAAATCTTTAAAGAACAGGCACCAAACCAGCATATAAATGATACACAAGGACAAGGAATGAGAATTGTAAATAAAGAGGAGCATGGGATTCTGAAAAATGCATTGTAGAAAAAGCATAAGACAACCCAAAATTTTACACAAGTTCATATGGCACTAACTCATGGTGAAAGAGCTGAAAGAGCAACTAATCAGACTAATGGACTCACACAGAAGAATTCCTGAGGATGATGAGGATACAAGTGTGGACTTGAATGATTAGTTCAACAATGTATTTATTGGGGAGGACAATAATGCAACAGCATTACCAAGGTGGGAGGGGGGAAAAGCCTTGGAACATGGCTTCATGTCATGCATAACCAATCTTCTAGACTTCTCTGAAAGGGCAAGTTTCATCATAGAAGAGAGGAATGGGTAGATTGCATGTTCTTGAACATCCACAGATCCTTTGACAAGGTTCCTCATCATAAGATGAATATTCAGATATAAAGGCAGGAATAAGGGGTGGGTTCCTTCAGTGGATAGAAGACTACCTTAAGTTGTGGTCACCTGATCCATATATTAGAACAATATTGTTGGCCATATATAAGCCACATTGAGGAAATACTGCCTTGTATTGGTCAATATTACCAGTCATATGTTGAAATAGAGATGTGTATTAACGTGAATTGATATGTGGTCCAGGCAGGATGGAAAATACAACATTATTGGCAGGCATCAGTCCAGTCCATGCCAGAGACAGTGGGTGTCGCATGCTGATATTTTGTGTACTCACATTATGGATATAAAGTTACCCTTATGCAGTGGAATAATGAAAAGACTATAGACCTTATCAACAGTATTCACTACCATCCTGAAGTATGGGATTTCGGTAATCCTAAGTATTGTTAATGTAAATGCTGCGCTCATTTTTGTATCAATTTTTGTATGTTTGAACCAATTAAATTACAAAGCACCTCAAAGTCACTCAGACATTCTTGTAATATTCTTAAATAAAATCTTGTCTAATTGTAATTTTCCACAAAGATCTGCATCATAAGATCATTCTTCAAGGTATACTCTAACTAACATACCTCTCTTCTTCAAGAGTTGTTTATGAATTACAAAAAAAGGCAGCAACTGCAATTCAGACATTTTCAAAAGTGTTACCTTCACAGGTTCCCCTGGAGACAACTGCACTCACTAGCTCATGTAAAACCGGGTGGCTGTGTTGCTTCGAATTGCTCCACAAGGAAGACGGCATTGCAGCAATCATGGTCTTAACAATATTTACTTTGTCAATATTTCCACTGGCAATGTTACCTAATGTTGTTTAATTCTTTGTGCTTGAGTAAACGAACTTCTACTTTAATGGAAAGTAGCAAAGAAAGCATGTAAAGGGTGCATCCTCAGTGGGCAGGGGGTTACAAGTTCAGTCTCAGGCCCAGTGCTATTCTTGGTGTATATAATATACTTGCATAATGGAATTAAACATGTTTACAGGCAATGTCAAGATCATGAAAGATATTGAGAATGATGAGGACTGCATCAGCCTACAAGGGGACCTGGACAAACTTCAAAGTTGGTCATATAAATGGATGAGATTCAATCCAAGTAAATGCAAAGTGATAAGAATGGGAGAGAATGAAAGAAGGCCTTGTTGTGGTTATTGTTTAGCGGGAAATAAATTACAGGAGTTTGTGTGAAAGAAATTCAGCAGTTGATATTGTGACTAATTTATAACCTGAGCTACACATTAAGAGCACTGTGTTAGAAACAAAATTTTCTGTTGGTAGATATAAGAATTGCATTAAAACATTCAAAAATGTTCATAAAACTTTCCTACATACATCAGACCAAATCTGGATTATGCCTCAAAAGTCTGGTTGCAGCACCTAAAGCTGCACAAGGATCTGAGAGGGGTACCTAGAAGACACAATGAAAAGCTGGGTAAAAAGCTCGTTAGAAAGGAGTGCTGACTAGTTTAGTGTGGTGGATGGTGGAAATAAACTAAACAATGAGCCAGGCAATATTAGTTGTTTACAAAGGTTTAAATGTCTACTTGCTGGAATAAAAAGTTTAGGAAAAGGGGCCCATAAGTGCAGAACACTTTCCCTACAGTGAACAAAAAGGTAGTAAAAATGTAATGTTACAGCAGGAAATAGAAAGCACTTAATATGTACAGATTAACTTGAGTCAATACTATTTAAACAAAGTTTGATTAATAGAGAAACGACAATGCTACTCCATCAATAAGATCATTATCACTCAAAGCAATCATGGGATCAAACTCCTAAGTAAGTGTACTGTATTAAACTAAGAGATATAAACAAACCCTTTGAAGTACACAATAGGTACAGGTTACTTCAGAGTACCATTGTGCTAATACTGAACTTTAGGGTCACCAAAAAAATTATTCAAAATGGAAGAAAAGCATATCCTCATATTGTCATCTCTAAGTAGAAGACATTAAGAAGGGCGTTTATGAGGTATAAGAACATTTGTTAATCATATAATAATAAAGACAACATTCGGGAAAAGTACGATCTGGGAAAATGTGGCGTTAAGAATAAAACTTGCAAAACTCTTTTAAGAACGCAACAAAATCAAAGTAAAATTTACCCAACTCCCAACAGCAGCAAAGATTATCTTCTTAATGATTATTTCGCGTATAGGATTGTTATAGTTCCATGTTGCATCTACTTGTTGAGAGATTTGTGCATAGAAAGCATTAACGTCAATATACACACAAATAGTGATCATGACCACTCCTTAAGATGTAGGCTGTAAGAAACATCATTAACGTGGAAATAACTTTGTAGATTAGTCTCCATACCACAGGAAAGCTAGGCATGATTTTCATTTCATCATTGCTGGATTACTTGACGCCATTATATTTAATCACAGTAACTCAAATCAATTCCAGAAAGCGATGGGAGTCGCAAAATACGGCTTACTTCCACAATTACTTCTGTGGTGTCTCTAAAGTATAACAATACTTCCACATAATATCATTCCCACAGAGAAAGGCTATCCTAATATTCGCCATTGGACTAATTTGGGGCTGGAAAAATAGAAGCGCTCGTTGCTGATAAGATAATACAGTAGTTTCGCCACACGGCGATAATTGCATTGTGGGAATTTGGTTTTGTAATGCTAATGTATGTAAGGTGAATACAGAGGAGGGGACATATATATGAGCATTTCATCATGATCTGAGTAAAGTGATGTTGGTGACGGATGTGAATAACTATCAAATATGGGGGGTCAGGCACATACATGTAGCCTGAAATTCTAGAAAAAAAAAATAAACATTATTTGAAAACCGAAAACCTCACCTAACCTCAGCAGCGAAGATTTATCAGACTGCCAGTGACTGTAATGGGTGAACTAATTTGTCTGCCTTGCTGCTTTGTTATATCTACTCTTGAGAGGTTGGAAGAACAGGCAGGCGAGGTACAGTTTAAAGTGGAGCAGAGGAATCGTTTGTATCGGATGCAGAGAGGGATTATTTTGCTTGTCCAAATCTGGTGCCACTTAGGTCGTGAGAGGATGTAGCCTTTGTGTTGTTTTTGTGTTTATGTTATTTTTGTGGGGGACTGAAGGTCATTATGTATTTTTTTGAAACTTACATTGGCTGTAACTGCAGACTTCTGTGTTGATACAGATATTTTCCTCTGTGTAATGTAGTGCTGCATCAGGGTGTTGTGACGCGATTTTTAAAGTTTTCTCACGAAAGGACCTTCATGTTTCTCCTGAGGTAATGGGAGGTATATGAAGAAACTGATGAGTGCTGGAGAAAGAAATGCTTTTTGGGGAACTGCATTGAAGAGATTCATTATTTTACAGGCGTGGGAGTATAATGCTGTATGAGATGCTGGGCCCGGGAAAAGCAATGAAAATGTCCAAACACTTTTTGTCACGTGTGTGTGTGCGCGCGCATCGAGGGGCAGTGTCAAATGCTTTGTTGATGTCTGTTGTCCCTAGTTTTGTTAGGCCATAGTCTGTGGTTGATTGAATCCACTTAGGGTATGCTGTATGAGCCCACTGGTTAATGTTTGGGTATGAAGCCATGATCTGTGGGTTAGAATAAGACGTTTCTATTCTGTAAAGGATCATTCTTACTTCAAGAGTTTGGATACTGAGGATAGAAGTGATGTAGGGCGGTAAGGTGTAGAGAAGTTGGGTGGTTTTAGAGGGCTTTCGGGCTGGTATTATGCTGGCAAGATTCTGGAAGTTACATGTTTTTATATGATCGTGTCATTAAAACTAGGAAAGAGACAATGCGATCTGAGTTATCAGAGACCCGAAGACTTGATAAACAATAAGTAATAAGCTATAACATCGTACCTAATACTATCCTTTGTCTCCTTCTTTTCAATCAGGAATAAGATGTTTTCAATGGATAGACGATCACATTAGTGGAAGGTAACAATTCACACATCAGGGAATCCATCACGAAATGGGCCGTGGGCACCAATGGGCATGCCCCACGAGTCTGTTGTGCACTGTTGCTCTTCTTGATCAGCATAAATGACAGGCCGGAAAGATTGGACTCCTACGTGCATGTTTGGAGATGATGCCAGTCATGAGGGAGGTAAAACGCGAGAGAGGTTGCATCATCCTACAAGGAGACAAACAAATTCCACTGCTACCTCGCTCATGAAATTTAACTCTGGTTCATGCAAGATGATGATGATGTAGGGAAACAGAAAGGCCTTGAAATAAATGTCATATAGCAGGACATAAGCTGAAGGAACCTCTGTGAAAGAAGGACTTGGGAATAGACATGGTCTCTAACCTGTCCCCCCAAGTTCCACCATAGGAGAATAATAGAGGAGACGTATGGTCTGTTAACACACATCAGATAAGCAAGTTGTCCACAACTTATTTTAGGGCAAAACTAAAATATGCTTCCAGGTTTGGTCAACGTGCTTAAAGCAGCACAAGAACTGAAAAAGAAGGTCCAGAGGTGGGCTAAAAAGATGGTACCAGAATTAAGAAAGCCAACTTACACTGAAAAGTTTAGAGGCCTTAAATTCGTCGAATATGAAACAGAGAAGAGTAAAAAGGTGATCACCTTTAAATTTTCGACCAGATCTCCTTTAAGTTTTAATCCTTTGATGACATTAGTAGTAAAAAGTTCTTCGAAAGATGAGGGGACAGAACAACCAGAAGCCAGAATACGAAACTAAAGAAGAAACTTGCAAGGCTTACTTTCAAGTACAATGAGTCACAATTAGTTTTGCCGTCCTTCTTTGTATCCGTTCTAATTCTGAATCATCTCTGATCAAGTTTGGTGAAACCTAAACGAACAGCAGCATACGGGACGTCTTCAAGGTTAAGTACTATGTCTGTGTTCCAGTTTATATTTCTTTCTGTGAAACACTTCTTTGTGTTTATGATAAGCAGCAATTCTAAAATACAGCTTTCTGAATATTACATATTCGTGATCAATATTTTTTCTTGCATCACTTTGCATCTGTCTACAGGAAAGTCCATTTACCATGATACTGATCACTCCACCAAAACTTTCAATTCTCGGGTAGTCTTCCTTTGACTCGGTCTTATACTCTGAGACACTGACTGTGGACAACATACTGAAGTTTAAAAGGTTGTATGATAAAAGTCTAGGAGATGGAGCCCCATACAGTGCAAACACGTAATTACAATCAGGTAATTACACAAACTAACCATTTCATAAGATAAACTTACTACACCCACCATCCACACGACACATTATACACACCATCACATCCACACTCCCTTACACCTCACACTATACACACCATAAAATACACCCCTAAAGTACTCAATCACCATTACACAATCACCAGTACACAATCCACCGCCAACTCGTTACTACGTCATCCTCTGGACTTGTCACCATGTATCTTAAGCCAGGCCAATATCCCACCCTTCCCCTACGTCAGTAAACTCAGTGCTCTATCTCGACCCTGTACTTACCCAGGTAATCTGGCCCTTGCGTCACGCCAGTCACCACGTCGCCATAACCCGGCTGCAACAGTGACTGTCAAGACTTGGAAGATTCACACTCTCGTGTTGATGGTGTCGAAACCGCCAATCCGCCTTATCTAGAGATTACTTAAGGAGGTTAACCCATAAGATCTGTCCTCGGAGATTACAGGCAATCCATTACCTCAAGATTCTGTACCCAATCACTCGTGTTACAGGCGAGGAAGAACTCATGCCTTCCCCAAGGCAAGTAAGTAACTAGGAGTAAAGTGTAGATGAGGTTGGGGTGAGTGTGTTAAGACAGGAGGGAGGGATAGAGGGGCAGTGAGTGACTAGGGCGGGGAAGGGAAGGTGTGAGGCTTGGAAGGAGGGAGGCAGGACAGGGAGTGACGAAGGTAGGGCAAGGAGTGGAGAGGGGGCAGGGAGGGACGAGGACACGCTAGGTACACACACGAGGACGCCAGATGAGCGAGTCTTGACCACGATGTTCGCTGCAAAACATTAATATTCTATAAACCTCCCATCATATACGTCTGTCCGACAAAAGCCAGCAAGGAGAGAGAGAGAAAAAAAAAATGGAACCAAGAAGCAGCTCCTTGTAGCACATATAGAGTATACAGCCATGGAGAGTTTACTGGAAAATATAGTCTGGAAATCACAGCATTGCTGAGAGAAACTGGGGAGGGGGATGAACCCTGCAAACAAGAGAGGAATCAATTTCGCGATTCCAAAATTTTAACGAGATTCTTCTTCTTAATGATGGCTATTTAGTAATAATTGATATTTTTGGAATATTTGTCAGACTGTGATTTAAAAGAACTAACAGTCCTCGCATAGCAAAATCTTCTTGTAACTTTATCAATGTTCGACAAATCTAATGCTGAAGAAACTTTGGTCCGTTAGTATTACACCTTCAATTCTGGTCGTTGAATCATTTTCTTAAAAGTTATTCAATATTTTGAAAACTGTTAGATTCCCAGAGTTTCTTTTTTTTGGTGGTGGGTGGGAGGGACAATAATTTCAGTTTCTGTCTTTCTTATGTGGCATATTTCTGAATGAAAGAATTAGTTTTGTTATTCTTCCCTGTAATCGTTCTAGTTTTTCTTAATCTTTGATAAAGTTTGATGAGAAGAACTGAAAAGCAGTCCCTAGATGGTCTCACGTGGGCGTTTTAGAGACTTAAGTCCTCTATCCCTCATTTTACAGATAATACTTCTGTCTGTTAAACCCAATGTAATTATATGTATGATAAGCAGCAAGTCAATGGTCTGCATATTTTACATCACCCATTACCACATGTATTTCTAAATTCTGTATACCGAGCATTTTATATTTGTGATCAATATTTCCCGAGAGGGAATGCATTACTTTCATGTGTCTGCAATAAAGTCCATTTGCTGTGGTACTGACCACTCTTACCAATCCTTTCAATTCTTTGATAGTCGTCCTTAGAGTGGGTTTAGTTTTCAAATTTAGTGACGTCAGCTAATCTTATAATTCTGCCTGCGAGTCTTGTTTTCAGGTCAGTGATATAGGTAATAGAAATTAAGGGTCCTTGGACTGAGCCCTGTAGTACCCCACTTGTCAAGTGTCCCCTGCTATACGCGCGCGGATTCGATATCCTCTGGTGAAGGTTTCATCGTCTCACTTCATTTCTTAAGTAGAACTTTGCTGTGAACCTCTTTGGAGGTTGGATGTGATCTCTTAGGGTATCGTTGTTCCAGTTATTATATACATGAATGGAAGATTCGTCAAACATGATCTTTTATTATGGAATCCGAGCTCATTATCGGCTTCTAGTTTATCTTCTTCCAAAGACAATGATTTCATCTATAATCACTGTTTTCAACCTATTATCTGCATCCGATGTCACACTGACAGGATGGTAGTTTAAATTGCATTCTCTATTTCATTCTTTTAAAACTGGTAAACACATTCGCAGAACTAGTCACTTGGAACTTTCCCTTTTGGCAGCGATATGTTCAATATTTTTATATATGCCAAATATCAAGCCAAAAAAACAAAAAATCGACCTATTCTTTCTTAGAAGAGCCAGGGGTAATGTTCCAGATAATGAACCTTAAATCAAAACGGTATCTAGAAGACAACAGCTTCTACAACCAGAATCAATACGGCTTCCGCTGGGTTCGAAACCTAACTTTTAACCTTGGCAACTGTGATCGCTGCAGAAAGGAAATTTTCGTTCCCAGTGGAGCAGGTGTAAACTGTGCGGCCACACAAGAACATAGGTGTGGGGGAGCGGTCTGCAGCGTAAATTATAACAAGCATACCGGAAATTACACAGAGACAATGCGGCTTCCTTAGCGAACGTACTGCCGCACTCACCATCATCTCTGCAACGTCACCAAGACTTATCTACCTAGCGGAACCAGCTGGAGTAGCGTCCTGTCACCATCATTATTACACACACGGCGGCCATCCGCCTTCCAGTAGTGAGCATGATGATAGACGTCTTTTCCCCAAAGGACACCACTCAAACACTCCGCTCTAACAACACACCCACTAGTACCGTAGGAGGCGTCTAATCTTATCTTCAGAAGAAACTGAAAAAAAATAGAGTCAAACACAGACGGAGTCACCATAGCGGTTGTTGGGGGAGAACAGAACCCTGCGACATAGCCAGTCAGGGAGACAGGACAGTGCAGCAGAGTTGCTGTAATATCCTGGGCAACAGACTAACATGACGAGGTTGAACAGTTCAAGATATTAATACAACAGAACCGCGCACACCTAATAATGCAGCCCTGACTGGCTTGTACAGATTCCGGCATCTTCCGGAGCGACAGAATTCGTACCTGGTGAACGACTATCCTTCAACTATCTACTACTATTACTATCCGTGCCATATTCACCTCTAAATCGTTCACGCTGAAGCCACAAATGGTCCAAGAAGATAAAGCTCCATGATTCGTCGGCAGCGAGACAGACATACCCGCACATCGGTAAACTGAAGCACTACGTCAGAGGCTTAGCATGAAACAGATGGGTACTAACACGGAGTTACTAGCGGACAACCGACACAAAATATCTTCAAGCCCAGGACAGCATCGGTAATATGGAACACACCTGAGTATGCGGTAGTATGAGGTAGCCTCAGAGCCCTGAGAGAGGCTCCGGTCATCCATCGACATACACAATGAACATTCCTTCTTCATCCTAGAAGACTGCCGACCCTTGTTAGGAAAGATTTCACTACCCTGGGGTCCACGAGAGAGAGAGAGAGAGAGAGAGAGAGAGAGAGAGAGAGAGAGAGAGAGAGAGAGAGAGAGAGAGAGAGAGAGAGAGAAGTTCTGGCTGCAATTTATAAAAAAAAAATATACATAGACTGTAAACTTTACCTTATCAAGATATAAAAAATAAAACAAATGAAAGTCGTTATTGAAAAAAGAAAAGAAAATCGATATAAAGAATATGACTTATTAACAGAACACAATAACTATTCATTATAAGGACTTGATATCAGAGGCATCTATTGTGCTGACAGACGGATAGCTTCCCTACATTATCATGATCTGTAGACTATTCATCATTCACAAGTTATCTATCCCTCATACTATCACTATTCACGGATATTTCGGGCCCAAACACCATAAACCACATAGAAAGAATTGGGACAGAGTGACGCTAACGCTCTCGGCGATGTCTGAACAAGAACCGAAGGAAGGGGACCCAGGTGGTCGTGCGCATATGGGTGGTGACCCCGTAAAATGAACGAACGTCGAGTAGTGTTGGTCTAACAGACACAAGGATGGTGTTTTAAAGTTCGACCAAGAACGACCTTCAGTCTGCCCTGGGTATACGAGCAAGGCGAAAAAATAAACATACCGTACCCAGCATATCGTCCACACACTTCATTAAATACCTCCACACCCTAACAAACCTCCATTTCTTGATCTATCCTCCTCCCTGAAACAAGAGGGTAGGGGGCTAGGCATGTGCTAATAGCGAGGGGCGGGGGTCAGTAAATAACAATGGTAGAGAATGAGGACCAGGCAAGCCTTTTACACAGTCCCATCACTACTCACCTCCAACTTGATTATGAACCAGCAGTTGTTATGCCGATAGCAACACCAGCCTTCCTTCTAACATCCCCAAAACCCTGTCACACTTACTTCCAGGAAGTCAGTCAGTCGATGCCTTGGTACCGACGCCCCTCGCCACAACATACATCCAGCAGCTGTACACTTGACATATCTACCAAACTTTGAGAATCTTTTTTCGCCGTTTTCTTACTTGAGAATAAAGGGCACGACACTTAGGCGTCAAACTTACGGGAGAAAATAGAATAAACACCATTCGAAAAGTATCTCTTAATACGTAGTTTTCTTACGATACTTACTGTAGGTGTAGCGATGTTATGAGGAAACCCAGCCCAAGGGTCCTGTCTGGGGAGGGAGAGAGAGAGAGAGAGAGAGAGAGAGAGAGAGAGAGAGAGAGAGAGAGAGAGAGAGAGAGAGAGAGAGAGAGAGCCTCCTGCCCTCCCCATGTGGAGGGCGCCGACCCAGCCTCCTGTCCTCCCCATGTGAAAGGAGTCGACCCAGCCTCCTGCCCTCCCTTCCCACGTGGAGGGCGTCAGAAAACTAAGGAGAGATCTGGGCAGATAAGAAGTTAAGAGAAATCTGAACACAAGTCAAAGGACAATTAATGCTACGTCAGCGCCAACATACAGAGGCATACAGAAAAAGTAGCTGAGTGAAGAAAACGTAAAAAAAGGTAAATATCTATGAATAAACAACTTGAAATTAAGGAACACATTGATAAGATAATGTTTTCAAGACAAATAATGAGTGGAATGATACTGAGAACATTTGCTACAAGACAGACGATTAATAATGAAAGTTTTTAATTACACACACCCACACACACACACACACACACATATATATATATATATATATATATAATACAAACCTCCAACAGCCAGGATCGGACCCGGGACCCATGTGCAACAGGCGGGAGCGCTACTAACAGGAAAATGACTATTCGAATACTATGTTCTCGAATACCCTTCGTCTCACGTTAGTGAGCATCGGGGTCTACACCGGTCATTTCCCAACAGGCTCACACAGCCAGCAGATAGCATTTTACCGAACCTAATGTTGTAGAGAGAGAGAGAGGTATAATAATATATGCCAGGCAACAGACAGGAGGATTAAAGAACGTTTCACACCTGAAAGCATCCAGGAGAGACAGGTTCAGAATGATTGTCAAGAGTAATTCCTGAAAACACATCAAAAAGGTTTCAGGCTGAGATACACGCTTGCCCAGAAAGGAAGATGGCACAATTATTTACTTCGCTGGGACATTCACATGGAGAAATATTCTGAAGGAGATTAGACTCATGGTGGAAGACATTGGGGGGTGAACCTAGAACAGATAACGAAGCCAGTACAGTGAGGTTCCTTCTGAAAACAATGACATAATACAAGAAACATGACAGGTGTTGGGAGGTGGAGAGGCAGCCCAGAGAAACGTCGTTCTTGAACATACAAGTGGCGAGCGTTAGGGGCTTGTCTTGCCGTCATGGCTTAATCTCATCGCAAGTACTTGTAGATAGGTACATGGAGGGCGTCGACCCAGCCTCCTGGTCTCCCTACGTGGAGGGCGTCGACCCAGCCTTCTGGTCTCCCTACGTGGAGGGCGTCGACCCAGCCTCCTGGCCTCCCTACGTGGAGGGCGTCGACCCAGCCTCCTGGCCTCCCTACGTGGAGGGCGTCGACCCAGCCTCCTGGTCTCCCTACGTGGAGGGCGTCGACCCAGCCTCCTGGTCTCCCTACGTGGAGGGCGTCGACCCAGCCTCCTGGTCTCCCTACGTGGAGGGCGTCGACCCAGCCTCCTGGTCTCCCTACGTGGTGGGCGTCGACCCAGCCTCACAGAAGACTGATGATAACTGTGCACGTCCAAGCTGGAGGGTTACTCAAATGGACCGACAGCTATCCAACCGTGAGGCAGCACAGACCACATGTAGGGTCGCCTTCTCAAGCTGGGTGAGGGTGTGGCCAAGGGGGCAGGTCCCATTTCCACGCAACTGATATGGCAAACGAGTCTGAATTACAGTGAACACGTTCGCTGTTGATGCCAAAAGCATAATGAAGTGTGAAGCAACAAAGACTACGAAATATTGCCGAAAGAGAGACTTTAGACAAACCACTCAGTAGTCGGACAAAAGGCAAAGGGAACCTAACCTTGCAAAATCTAAATCATGAAGATAAAGAGGAATCTAAGCAAGAATCGTACTGTGAGAGAGAACAATGTGTTGACATCATGCCAAACTTGTCACCAGGGTAGTATGAAAGATCATGACGGAGGAAAGCTGCTGCTATATTATGTTCGGTGTCAAAACTGCATCCAAGTAAATGGATAGTATGATGGTTAGGGAGATACACAGGACAAGCAGTCGACCTAAGCAGGGAAATGCCGCCATAACTTGGTTTCCGCGGACACTTGGGGAGCCACAAAGAATTTCAGGAAAGATTCCATAGGAATGCAGCTAGCATGCCACCCGGCCTCAGTGGCACGAGAGGCGAAGAGACGAGGAGGGAAACCCACCATAGTGGAAGATAGGAGGAGAAGGGGACGCGTTACAACCACATGGAGGCCGTTGATCTTAGTTCCTGGTTTTTCCCAGGTGGAGGCCATTAACCTTGCCTCCCTACGTCGACCCAGCCTCGCTGCTGCACCTGGCAGCAGCACCACACAAAAACACCGCCACAGAGGTCGGGTCGTGGGGTGGTCGCCCTGGTGAAGGCAGGGAAGGTGTGGTCCGGCCTGGGCTGGGTAGGGCAAGGCAGAGAGGGGGCGCGCTACCTACTGCAGTCAAGACCGCCATGGTCAACTGCTCATGAAATATTTTCCCTAACGTCATGATCAGCTGACTACATGTGTTAACGGGCGGATAGCATTAGAGGTCAACGCACCACAGGTACCAGTATGATTCTCGCTTCAATCGTTATTCTCTAATGAATTCTGTTGTATAGGTGTGTATGTTGTACTGCACTTCTCCCTCGGGTCTGACCGTTATGAGAGGCGAAGCTGAGCAGGTGGGGAATATAATGACCTGGATAGTGACGGTAGATGACTATGACCCCACCTGGGTGGTGACGGTATATGATCATGACCCCACCTGGGTGGTGACGGTAGATGATCATGACCCCACCTGGGTGGTGACGGTATATGATCATGACCCCACCTGGGTGGTGACGGTAGATGACTATGACCCCACCTGGGTGGTGACGGTATATGATCATGACCCCACCTGGGTGGTGACGGTAGATGATCATGACCCCACCTGGGTGGTGACGGTATATGATCATGACCCCACCTGGGTGGTGACGGTAGATGATCATGACCCCACCTGGGTGGTGACGGTAGATGACCATGACCCCCACCTGGGTGGTGACGGTATATGATCATGACCCCACCTGGGTGGTGACGGTAGATGACCATGACCCCACCTGGGTGGTGACGGTAGATGACCATGACCCCACCTGGGTGGTGACGGTAGATGACCATGACCCCCACCTGGGTGGTGACGGTAGATGACCATGACCCCCACCTGGGTGGTGACGGTAGATGACCATGACCCCCACCTGGGTGGTGACGGTAGATGACCATGACCCCCACCTGGGTGGTGACGGTATATGATCATGACCCCACCTGGGTGGTGACGGTAGATGACCATGACCCCACCTGGGTGGTGACGGTAGATGACCATGACCCCACCTGGGTGGTGACGGTATATGATCATGACCCCACCTGGGTGGTGACGGTAGATGACCATGACCCCCACCTGGGTGGTGACGGTAGATGACCATGACCCCACCTGGGTGGTGACGGTAGATGACCATGACCCCCACCTGGGTGGTGACGGTAGATGATCATGACCCCACCTGGGTGGTGACGGTAGATGACCATGACCCCACCTGGATAGTGACGGTAGATGATCATGACCCCCACCTGGGTGGTGACGGTAGATGACCATGACCCCCACCTGGGTGGTGACGGTAGATGACCATGACCCCACCTGGGTGGTGACGGTATATGATCATGACCCCACCTGGGTGGTGACGGTAGATGACCATGACCCCCACCTGGGTGGTGACGGTATATGATCATGACCCCACCTGGGTGGTGACGGTAGATGACCATGACCCCCACCTGGGTGGTGACGGTATATGATCATGACCCCACCTGGGTGGTGACGGTAGATGACCATGACCCCACCTGGGTGGTGACGGTAGATGATCATGACCCCACCTGGGTGGTGACGGTAGATGACCATGACCCCACCTGGGTGGTGACGGTAGATGACCATGACCCCACCTGGGTGGTGACGGTAGATGATCATGACCCCACCTGGGTGGTGACGGTAGATGACCATGACCCCCACCTGGGTGGTGACGGTAGATGACCATGACCCTATCTGGGTGGTGACGGTAGATGACCATGACCCCCACCTGGGTGGTGACGGTAGATGAACATGACCCCCACCTGGGTGGTGACGGTAGATGACCATGACCCCCACCTGGGTGGTGACGGTAGATGATCATGACCCCACCTGGGTGGTGACGGTAGATGACCATGACCCCACCTGGGTGGTGACGGTAGATGACCATGACCCCACCTGGGTGGTGACGGTAGATGACCATGACCCCACCTGGGTGGTGACGGTAGATGACCATGACCCCACCTGGGTGGTGACGGTAGATGACAATGACCCCCACCTGGGTGGTGACGGTAGATGACCATGACCCCCACCTGGGTGGTGACGGTAGATGACCATGACCCCCACCTGGGTGGTGACGGTAGATGACCATGACCCCCACCTGGGTGGTGACGGTAGATGATCATGACCCCACCTGGGTGGTGACGGTAGATGATCATGACCCCACCTGGGTGGTGACGGTATATGATCATGACCCCACCTGGGTGGTGACGGTAGATGATCATGACCCCACCTGGGTGGTGACGGTAGATGACCATGACCCCCACCTGGGTGGTGACGGTAGATGACCATGACCCCCACCTGGGTGGTGACGGTAGATGACCATGACCCCCACCTGGGTGGTGACGGTAGATGATCATGACCCCACCTGGGTGGTGACGGTAGATGATCATGACCCCACCTGGGTGGTGACGGTATATGATCATGACCCCACCTGGGTGGTGACGGTAGATGATCATGACCCCACCTGGGTGGTGACGGTAGATAACCACGGGAAGATCTCCAGAGTCGTATACCGTCGTGTTCAGTGGATCAAAAATGATTAATTATTTTTCCCCACGCTGACTTACGACGAGCCATGTACGGTCAGTATGATCACATTAATCATCACAGTTGATTAGAAAAGTTCACCAGTAGCATGTAGGCGTCCTTGGTCATCCTGGGAAAGTTTCTTTGATTTAGGTCGCTTCCTTGGCTCATTCTGCTGCTGAACAGAAGGTAATCCAATGTGGAGGATCATCTTAACCTGCGATCGGTAATGTACAAAAGAAAAAAATAAAATACAGAGGTCACAAAAGGTCCCTCTCAGACCACAGAGACCTGATGACTATACACGAGTGATTCACTGCATCACTTACTCTAACCTAACCAGCTCAAGTCGAGACTGATTCACTGCATCACCTGATAACCTATCCATATACTGGCTTAATTATCTGATGTCAACAGTGGAGAACCATCTCAGAACCGTATGTCAGGGAACAGCCCATCCCACCCGACACGACCACAGGCAGGAATGTCAGCTTCCCATCAAAATTTCGGCTTAACTGCAGGAAATGTTTCAGTCGTGGGTACAGGTAAGAGTCCTGGCAGTCTAGTCGGTCCCCCAGTGTCTCGCAAGGTCCACCTGCCCCAACACCAGAAGCAAATGTTCTAGAACCTTCTACCACATTCTACAGGTGAAAGTCGGCTTCCAACTCCAAATCTTATTTCATTCCCAGACTCAACCACGCGAAAGCAGAAATTCTATCACATTCATCAGTTCGAAAATAAGCCTTGAAGACATTTAGATACAGAAGAACTATATCTAAAGTTCTTTTAAGATATAGACATAACACTATAAAGTTCTTCAGATGTTGCACTACTGTATTCAAAGTTTTTTAGATATTCTACTCTTAGATATTTAGTTTGTATGTAGAGCAGCACTATTTCTATTTCTGAAGATGTAGTACTACTACGTATATATGAAACTCTGTCTCAGGAAATGAAGGACAACGGCCCATTCACACAATACATGAGAGGACGCAAGAGTAACTAGGAAATACGTGCACATACTGGTGTTGATATCATATAAACCGCCAGAGATCCAGACCTTATATGTAATGATGATGATGAAGGCACAACCAGGATGGTATACAAGGCAGTAAAAGATGCACTTCTCACAACTAGTCAAGTCCTGATGGTGGAGGAGCTCAAGCATAAAGAGACAAATTGGAGGGAATTTGTATATTCGTGGTGACAGAGAGTTACAGAGACACAAGTCTTTATTGCGTTTACAGGAAAATTTTCCTGTACCAACATGTTTATGAATACACTAAAATGAGAAAGAGACTGATACACCATCACTGTTAGATCTTACCTTCTCGTGTATTAGCATGGATATTGGAAATATCATATATGATATAACAATTGCAAAAAAGTGATCATGTAACGTTTGAAGTTTGATTATGTGGTCAATGAGGATGGGAAAAGAGCAGAGATGAGACAGGATTTAAAGAGGAAATAAAATCGTTGAAACTACAAAGAACTTACGAATTTCTATGACATTATATATATATATATATATATATATATATATATATATATATATATATATATATATATATATATATATTGGGAAATGGAGTTCAGTAGTCAGGAACTAGGGCACGGGAGTGAAAGGTTCTGTGACGTTCATAGTGAAGAGGGAACATACACTGCTACCACTAGACTGAACCGGACTAGGGAGAATGAAAAAAAATGAAAGAAATACTAGAAAGATGTTAGAAAGAAAAATAGCTTCGAGATATGCTGTTAGGGAGATACTGCAGACACGAGTAAGGTAAGATAAGAAAGGTGGAAAAGGAATATCTGAAAAGAATATCGTGGACAAAGCAGGGGAAAATCAACTTTATAATATATTCATAGGGAGGACATTGTCGGTTAAAAAGCACTTAATTATGCTAAGGAATCTACGGGAAAGAGCTGGAGAGGATGATGCAAGAATACGTGACGACTGAATGACAAGTTCCCAAGTGTTTCCACAGTGGGAGACACTAGAGCCCAACACCAGTGAGATGGGAGGGGAAGATGTCACAGAGGCCGCCAACCACGATATCTGGAGAAGACACGACCATTACTGAAGGGTCTTGACCCACACAAGGCTCACGGTTCTGACGAAACGTCACCATGTGTGATGAAGAGGTGTGCTGATATGCGCCTGATAAACCTAACAAAAGGTTCAAGATGTCTCGGGTGAGAGACGGAATTGCCAAGGGAATGGAAAAGGGCAAAATTCATACGTAAACACAAGAAAGCAGACCCGGGAAGAGACGCTGAGCTACAGACCAGCCACCCTGACGAGTGTGTTCTGTAAGGTACTAAAAAAAGATAAAAAAAAAAAAGCAAATGGATGACTTCCTGCAGAAGAGAAATTACTGGAGAGACAACATGATTTTTAAGAGGAGGTCATGTCTACTGCAACTCCTAGATTTCTACGAGAGAGTGAACTCTGGTGTAGACCAAAGAGAAAGTTTGGTCAATTGTTTGTGTCTAGACTGCCTGACAGCTTTTGACGGTATACCACATGTGAAGGTGGTTAAGAAACTCGTTCAACGAGCAGGGAAAAGGAGGTTGACTCCTTCGATGGATAGAATACTCTCTTACTGGAAGATAAAACAGGACGCAAGCCAGAGGATCCTCTAGTAATGATTAAGGTGACGACGAGTGGAGTGCCACAAGGTGTTGTTCTAAGACCATTACTCTTCTTGATCAATGTGAATAATTCGCCAGGTGTTAGGAACTCTTACTCGAATATGTTTACAGATGACGCAAGACTCATGAGGGAAGGGCAAGGCGAGGAGGATATCATCAACGTACAAGGGGATCTACACCCCCAAAGTTGGTCTGACAAATGTATGATGAAGTTCAGAGTAAATGTAATGAGGATGAGTCAGAGCGAAAGAACGCATCAAAATGATAAACACTTGGCGGGAATTAAGTCATGGGAATCTATATGTGACACAGACTCGGGAGTTGACGTCATCCCTAACTTGTCGCTAGAGTCCCTGTCTTGGCAAAACGGATGAGGACAAAAATGCTGTCTCTGCTAGAAAATAGCAGAACTGCATTCAAGTTCATTACGCTGTTCACACACAAGAGAAGGCCAAAACTTGAATATGCTTCTCAAGTTTGATCCCCGAAATAAAGAAGTACATAGAACTAATAAAGAAGGTCTTGAGAAGGGCAACAACGATGTTACCAGAATTAAGGAAGAAAGCCAAGTTATAGGGAGAGGCGAAAGGCATCAAAGTTGCTCACCATGGAAGAGAGAAGAGTGGAGAGTGATCTGATCACAACCAGACTGGATGACGAAGACATGAACAAGTCAGATCTTCGAAAGATGTATGAATAGAACAACCAGAGGCCATAACACGACAAAGTAAGAAAGTTGCTGAAAATGATGTAAAGAAGTGCATTTACAGTTATAACAGAGGAAGACGAAGGGAATAAAGTGAACGAGGAAGTGGTAAATGTGGACTGCATACATAAGTATAAAAGGACGTATGACAGTGGCGAATGTTCAAGAGACAGGGCCTCATGTTACACACACACACACACACACACACACACACACACACACACACACACACACACACACACACACACACACACAAACAAACAGCTTCAATTGTTCTTTAACACGTCACTGGTGAAAGGGAGAGAGTAGTAAAGCCTGTCTATAAGAAAGTATACTGAAAAAAATGACGTGAGCTACAGACCCGTCTCCCTGGTGAGTGCAGGTCTGTAAAACATCGGAAAAGATAATCAGGAAGGAAACTGATGGCTCACTGCAAAGGAGATACTAAGTGGGCAGACGACACAGATTCAGAGATGCGTTTCAGACATAAGGAGGATGGGTGGCATGTGTGTGTTGCCAGACTGACAGAAAGTTTGACGTTGTATCAAAACAGAGGATGGATGGTATAGAAAATGGAACTCCAGGCAGGAGTCAGGGCAGTCTGCATCACAGGACAGAAAATTACCTTAGTGGAAGGGATGTCAGTGTGCCTACGTACAATAGGGGACGCCAGAGAGGTTCCGCAGGGCTCGGTCCTGGGACCATTGCTCGTTTGGCTACAATTCCATGACTTAATAGAAAGACTGCACTCATACCTGAACACGTCTGTGGACGATGTCAGGGTCATGAGGGAAGTAAGAGAGTGATGAGGACTATATCAACTTACAAGAAGGACTAAAATGTAAGAGTTGGTCCTATCCATGATTCGTGAAATTCAGATCGAGTGATGAACAGTAATAAAAATGGAACTCGGTGAAAGAAGGCCTCACTATGAATAATAACAGAACTGAAATGAAGACAGAATGTCTTCAGGCTAATACTGGAATCCCTCTGAAATAAATGTTTAAGGAAATAATAGGCACGCTTTTGCTTGCATACTCTGGGCCAAAGATAAAACATTCCTCTCGAGTTTGGTTACTGTAATGAACAAGGCACATTCAACTGCTAGGGAAGGTACACAGATGAGCAACAAAGGTAGTACCACCATTAAGAAAGCAAAGCTACAGTCAGAGGTTAGAGGCTATTCATTTTTCTACCATGGAAAAGAAAAGAGTAAGGGGTGATGTGATCAATATGTTTATGTTTCTGGACCAGTCTGCTGATACTGAGCATATCCTCGGAAAAATGGCAAAAAAAGATCAACTGGAGGCCATAAACAATAAATCAAACAAGAAACTTGTTAGAAAAGATGTAAACGTTTACTTTCACTGTTGTGGATGAATGGAACAAAATTCAAAAGATGGAGGTTCTACCAGGACAGAACTCCCTACCAATACAGTACAAATAGGTAATAATATAAAGCCTTTAAAGTTCTTAAGCTGGAGAACAGGGATGAACTGATATAAAAAGAAAAAAACTGAGAACCACTGGAAATACAAGAGGAAGCACCGGAAACACTTTCCGAGTGGAAGAATAGTCAGTGATACCTCAGACAAGGATGTGACAACACACGAGTTAAATGTACAAAATCATAACGACTTTTGGGGAAAGAATCGAAACTGTGGTAACAGTTGTGTAATTCTCAACACATAACGAGAGGAAGAATGGACACCACAGGATGGGTGTGTGGGGGATCAGTACAAGAGAGACAGAGAGGGAATGGTCAAGGGGGACCAGTCTGAGTGACCCATACCAGAAGGAAGGCTGAAAGACAACACAGCAAATTGAAATCACAGAGACAACTGTAAACTTGGTCAAGTGCGATGTTACTCGGGCGATGAAGGGTGATGTGTGTGTGTGTGTGTGTGTGGGGGGGGGGGGGGGGGGGTACGTACACTGAAGACCATTAAGAACCATCACACGAAGAGAAAACGGGCACTGATAAAGATGACCAGAAGAATCCAAGCCAGTTTATTGCCGAGTCAAACCGAAATGTGGGAGTATTACTGAAGTTAATGTAATACGATAAAGATGGACGATAACGTTTGGACTGATGGAAAACAACAATAAATACAAGGAAGATAGGGGAATAAAGGGAGGGAAATATGAGAATTCCTTGCGGCAAAGACATGGGAAATACACTCTCCGAAAATAAGAAAAAAAAAAAGAAGACAATGTAATCACAGTCGGTGTTTTAAGGCTGTCAAATACACATCCACATCACGAGAAAAATAACAAGAATGATGCTTATCAATATATCAATACACTGACGAACGTGGCCTGGGAAATACTGGAGAAAATATAATCAGCGGACACAGGCCTTCTTGACCAGCTCTTGGGGTTGAATCTGGGGCTGAGGAAAGACATGAAAAGAGAAACGAAAGGTGAAAACCATGATCATAACGTGCAGGTTTATGAACAGATGGGTTAAAGTAAACATGGAGCAATTTCTTGGAGCGTATAATATCAGGTTGACGGCAGCAGTGCGTCAACCTGGACACCGTCACCTCCTACTACCAGAGGGACAGCTGGTCACACAGTAATTTGCAGATTGTATATCAACCTGGGCCCTTTCCTCCCTCCCTCTCCCTTCTGTGTCAAGAACGTGTGTTACTTGTCCTCAAGGCATCTTCTCCAAGGTCCACCCATACCGTCCTCCGCTGCCTCCACACTATACTTCCTTCACATACTACCCACCATATGTTCCTTCACATAGTGACCACCATATGTTCCTTCACATAGTACCCACCATACGTACCTTCACATAGTGCCCACCATACGAACCTTCACATAGTGCCCACCAGTGTGTTCCTTCACATAGTAGCCACCATATGTTCTTTCACATAGTGACCACCATATGTTCCTTCAATAGTATCCACCGTATGTTCCTTCACATAGTGCCCACTATGTGTTCCTTCACACACACGTTAGCACATAACCCACCCTGCTAAACACCATATATCATGTGGTGTTATGTTCGCCGATCCAAGATTTCTACCCGAAATTAATGACCATTTACTTCATCAAGTTTGCCACAAATTCTGTCGTACACACTGGGGTTCCGCCACACTCCGTCCTGGCTCACTCCACTACCCTACCCACCTCTGGCTCCCGAACTAGTGAAAACATACATTCTTTCTTCCTCCCACAGTTGTCTGAAGATTAATTCCATCACTAAAGCCTTGCTCACCCAGCCTGGTGACGTCTGGAACCCCGTGTGGGCTAGGGAGCCACCGATGGCTATGATGGCCTGGTCTTTGATCTGACCCTAATGGTTCCAGTCCAAGCCCATCCAGTTCACCATACCCAAGCGTCACGCCACTCTGCTCCAGCGTCACATCCCTCTGCTCCAGCGTCACATCCCTCTGCTCCAGCGTCACATCCCTCTGCTCCAGCGTCACATCCCTCTGCTCCAGCGTCACATCCCTCTGCTCCAGCGTCACAGCGCTCTGCTCCAGCGTCACATCCCTCAGCTCCAGCGTCACATCCCTCTGCTCCAGCGTCACAGCGCTCTGCTCCAGCGTCACATCCCTCTGCTCCACCGTCACAGTGCTGTGCTCAAGGCCATCTTATTTTCCTTATCTTCATCATCATCAAAGAAATCTTCTCTTTTTCCGCCAGGATGTTGACAGGTGTGCCTGACACGTGTGGGTCGGCAGGTGTTGACAGGTGTGCCTGATATACGTATAGGCCGGCAGGTGTTGACAGGTGTGCGTGACACAGGTGTCGACAGGTATACGTAACACAGGTGGTGAGATGTACGCGACACAAGTGTGGGTCGGCAGGTGTTGACAGGTGTGTGTGTGACACAGGTATGGGCGGGCAGGTACTGTAGCCGTCCAATGTTACACAGGTGTCACCCAGCCCCACCGCTGGTGTTACCGACACGCCCTCCGGTCATGACGCGCGGGGCTTCCCGGCTCGTGTCAACGCTATCATCTTATATGACAGTAACCTTCGGGCGAGATAAGATGGCGGCATTTCCTGACCATATCTAGAGCAGCGCGGCGCCACTCCCGCGGTGGGCCGGGCCCCCACGGGCACCGAACCCTCACCTGGGTCTTCCCGCAGCGTGGAACTTCCGGCCGAGCGATGCTTCTTCACCCGATCGCTGGCAACAGCCTCCCGCTGACCCACCACGGCCGCCGACCTTACGTCAGGAGGCCGCCAGAGGGACCTCTTGACTGCCTGCTGGATCCCCAGGCCTTCCCTGGCTCCCTCAAGAGCACACGACGTTCTCAAACCCGTCGTCAGCGCCCCCATCTCAGGAGATGAGTTAAGGACATCAACACTCGTCTGGTAACTATCAGAATTGCATTAAGGTTCATGATCAAGTAATATTCATCAAGCTGTTCACACCTTCATACATGAAGCCAAAATCTGAGGCCTTACATTTGATTACCATGTGAGATAGAGGAGTGAGGGGTGACCTGATCATAGCTTGGAGTGTTTAAACACACTGATGATGAAGACAACGAACAGTTCTTGCAGAGATGTGAGGATAGACCAACCAGACGACATAACATGAAATTAAGCAGGAAGCTTCATAAAAACGATGTGGTAAATCTATCCGTACTGTACAGATAGATAATCACACACACACACACACACACACACACCGTAAACTAAGATGAATCGGGAAAACTCTAAGTCCTCGGTGAGTGAGGGCAAGTGCCGAGTGCTACAAGGCCTCACCAGCGTCTGTCCACCAGCGGCTGGCACGGCCGACCCTCGCTCCTCTACTGAAGAAGCGCTACGCGAGGTAAAGCACAGAGAAGATAAACGTGGACTACATAAATGAGGTAACCTAGCGAGTGTTGCCAGTGATCAGCCTCTGGATGCGTGTGGGAGCTGACTACTGCTGGAGGATAACCCCGGCAGTGCGACGGTCGGATGTTGGGGCATGATGGCCAAGCCTTGAACCTGACCCTTGATAGTGCAGGCTAAAGGTCGCACCAACATATCCAAAGGTCGTACCATCGTGCTCAAGCGTCGTATACCGTCGTGGTCAAACGTCGTATACCGTCGTGCTCAAGCGTCGTATACCGTCGTACTCAAGCGTCGTACCATCGTGCTCAAGCGTCGTACCGTCGTGCTCAAGCGTCGTACCATCGTGCTCAAGCGTCGTGCCGTCGTGCTCAAGCGTCGTACCTCATGCCTTGATTGGAGTATCACAGGAGGAGAGGCTTCAGTGTGACCCATGTCGTCCAGCAGGTCCACCTGTCATCATCACAGTGCCCGGTACAACCACGGCGCACCAGCCTCCTGACTCAGTATCGTGGATCATACATACGACAGGCGAGACGACGACAGATGAAGAACAGCAATTCTTAAAGACTGACAAATGCTAAGACACGAAAATTAAAGCATAAAACCACCATCACCGCCACACTGGGCCATACAAGACGTGACAACACTGTAGAGAAAGCCAGGGAAAAGACGAATAGCAATTTTAAGCATATGACAGAAAACTGTGGCGCAGAGAGCTGACAACGACTGATTCGAAGGAAGATAAAAAAAAAAAAAAAAATCACAGCGAGGAGCCACAAGACGAGAGATGCGTGACGCTGGCCATCAACTTCTTACCACCACAAGATGTTGTGGTGACACGGCGAGGTTCAACGATCCAGCCCAGCTACGATACCTGGGCTGCATGATGATGACCCGGTCAGCCTCAGGTGGGAAGGCTGACAGAGGATCGTAAGATGATACAGGTATTACTGTGGGACACTGACACAGGGAGTGTGGTCCCGGGCCACTGTGGGACACTGACACAGGGAGTGTGGTCCCGGGCCACTGTGGGACACTGACACAGGGAGTGTGGTCCCGGCCACTGTGGGACACTGACACAGGGAGTGTGGTCCCGGGCCACTGTGGGACACTGACACAGGGAGTGTGGTCCCGGGCCACTGTGGGGCACTGACACAGGGAGTGTGGTCCCAGGCCACTGTGGGACACTGACACAGGGAGTGTGGTCCCGGGCCACTGTGGGACACTGACACAGGGAGTGTGGTCCCGGGCCACTGTGGGACACTGACACATGGAGTGTGGTCCCGGGCCACTGGGTGGACACGTAGAAGCGTGACAGACTGGTGACGTGAAGGTTCTCAAGAACGGAATAACACATCCGCGAGGTGTCAGGTCTGGTGAGCATACCTGTACATTTATCATGATGCAAACTACACAATATGATCGACCAGGGGAAAAATACAGACCACTGAGGAATTAAGAACGATGAGACTATTTTCAATTGGCAAAATACAAGGGTAACAAAAACACGTCGTAAATCAGGAGACAGAAAGCACTACTGACGAAGGGAGACTTTAGGTGGAGGGGACTTACGGTGGACGTACTCACACGGCGGTGCATCAGCAGCACGCCCACATGGATGACTCAAGACACTACCGAGGGGGAATCAAAACCCACACGTTGCGGTAACTACTGACGGAGTCTGACGACGAGGTACACTGGCACTTAGTTCTTCCCAGGAAGATGAGGAGGCCGGGCACAGCCGCCATAACACGAAAGGAAGATTTCGGGAACTACCCACACAGTAGGTCAAGTGAAACCGATATCTCGGCCGAAAGGTTTCAGTCACGTATACTGTCATGTACAACGACGGGTTGGGCCAGGTCTTCCAGTGACGAAGAAGATACAATTAGGACTGCGCAGGAGGCGAACAGTAGTGAGCGAGGGACAACACTCCCAGGACGGTATGGACGAGATCAGGGGAAACACCGACATGATAAGCATAAGCTCATGAAAGATCTGAACCCATATAAAGCACAAGACTCAGATGGTGGCTGCCTCTACAGTGTTGTCAAGAATGTTTCGAAAGTTCAGGAACGTTTGGGTTCTCTTGAGACGTTTAGCATGCGCATGCTGAAGAGGGAGAGGTATATAGGGAGTGGCAGAGAACACGCGTGTTATCGCCCTGTAAGATAAAAAAAAAAAAAAAAAAAAAACAGCAATAAAGACAAAGTGATAAATACCAGGTCAATGTCACTGACAAGCTGTGTGTAATCTCCAGGATAAGATAAATAAGCAGGACATGAATAGGTACTTGTGAAGGAAATAAAAGTATCTCTGGGAGACGAAACGTGGCTTCAGAGGAGAGAGATGTAAACTGAATGTTCTGGTGTTGACGACTGTGTGAGCAGTAGCCTGGACAGATGGAGGGCCGGATTGTACCTCTGGTCAGCCAGAGGTCACATGACACTGGCACTTACAAGAAGGTATCGGGTTAAGGTCGGTAGGCAGGTAATGGAGGAAGCTTCGTCAGTAAACTGAACTGCCTCGGATAAAGCATGAGTCGTGTATCAAAGGTGTCTATTCCAGTTGGGCTGTGCTCCACCCTCATCAGTCATGTGGCCGCTGCTACTGCAAACTGATGAATATAACCTGTCAGACACTACGTTGTATCCGAATATGCTGGTAAATGACGTGGTTCACTGACACATATACACATGGACTCTCAAGGACTGTTGTCATCCATAATGAGGGACAGGCTTGGCCACGTACACTGTTGATGAAATTCAATTCAACCATAACTATCGACAAGGAGACGAGACAAGGTGACCTGGTGCTACGGTTATGATGATCATTGTACACAAACCTTCCTGGGAAAGGGACTAAGGATGGTTGCAATGCCCAGACTGTGACAAGAAATGGACATATAAACATTCAAGAAACTAACTATATACTGGTCTTGTAGCTGATCAAAGAAATTGGTATATAAATATTTATAACAAGTATTAGACCCAAATTAGATTATAAATTTGTCCAATAGTTCTGAGCAATTTAACAACAACTGTGCCTGATGTACATCAGTTAAGCCATAGTGGTTGGTGTACAGTAATGGACCTTGCCCAGAGTGGAAGAAAAGATGAATAAAGAAAGACCTAAATGTGGCTCGTAAATTCGATGTTTCTTAAGATGTCAAAACAAGAAGCTGTGTAAGGTATGGGAAGGAACCTCTCATCAAACAGAAGTGAGACACTGGAACATTGGTAACGATGAGGATGAAAAAAGAAATGAAATTCGACGAGACAATGATGAAAATGTGAGGCTATGAGATAGGGTTATACTCTCTCCAAAAACAGATAATGACCACTATGTGATACACACACACACACACACACACACACACACACACACACACACACACTACACGGGGAATCATGCCATATTCACTGGGGTTATGACATAGTTTCTCAGGGGGACAGACGCATCTAGCTTTCCCTGAAGGAAACAGATCAGCGAAAGACTAGCAAAAGACCGAGAGGAGAGAAGGGAAGAGAGAGTTCAAATCTTCAAGTACCGCGTTACATCAAGTTTCAGGTCAGTAAACAATGGGAAAAGCTAATCGAACAGTTCTTCGAGAATGTAAGATGAGGAGATAGAGTCAATAACGACAGCAACATGAGGATGGTGCAGGAGGCAGACATCAAGACGAACCCTGCTCGTCTTGATGGAAAAGTTACAACAATGAGGAACTCTGAACCTCCGAGGAATCAATCCCCCGAGGGCGCCTGGATCTGCTGGGGCAAAAGAGAAATATGGATCTCTGAATATTGAGAACGTGGTCCAGGAAACCTTCCGTACCCAGGCCACTTAAAATCACCATAGACACAGAGGCTGACACACCTCCAATAATGGATCTGACCTCACACACACAAGAGCCTGGAACTACGAAGCATCAGGTACAGGCAACCCTACTAGGCAGACATGGTCACCTCATGGTCGAGTCTGCCTGACTGAGGTTAGTGAGGAAATGACACAGCCGCCAGAAGACAGGAAGACAAACAAACCCCCAAGAGGCGATACAAGGAAGGAAGTTCAACCAAGCTGAAGCACTTCCTTGACATAATAAACTAGAACGTGGAATTCCAGTAAGAATAGAAAATGGCCTTACGTGAGAGGCTGTAGACTCTATAATGAGTGGGGGTCAGTAGGTGGCGCCAGTGTTGGGAAACAGAGAAAGTGTGGAGGTCACAGGATAAGAGGATTCAGCGGATGTTACACGACTGAGGAAGGCAGAGACAGACCGTGTATGGAAAGGATATAGACGGCACCAAAGGCCGGCCACAATCTGAGAAGTATAAGAGAGCGTGAAGTACGTGCAATGGAAAGAAGCTGAAAGGGCTGGGTTGTTGTGACAGCAAGAGAAATACAATGAGGAACTACAATGTTAAGTGACGTGGCGCATCTAATGTGGGCACATTACCACCAACACTGGCTAGGACGGATGGGAGAGAGAGTCTAGCGATGGTTGACCAAGATACAAGTGGCCTTATAATGGATGTATACCCCGTATATGGCACGTGACCCTGATGATATCTCGTCCCGTGTATTATAGCAATGGACAGGCACATTCAACAGGCCGCTTGATATACTGGTAAGGAACTCCGTGGAGGAGGAGCTGATGCCAAAGGGGTGAGAGAGACCTTATGCTGTACTTATTTTTGCTAATAACAAATCAAGTGGTTAAGACCTTGAACATTGAGGAACTACAGAGTGAGGTGTAGCTCAGACTTTGAGAGGGTTACTGGACACTGTCCTCAACACCTAGACTGATACAAGGAATAGGTACCCGAGCAGGCATGACAGTCGATCGAAGTTAATGCGAATGGAAGAAACGCTGTACACAGATGCCTCTCCAAACTACGTAAAAGAAGTAACGCTATTCTAGAAGGCTCATTTCTCGAGCCGCTCTTGTCCTTACCCTACCAACATAGCTTGGTCGAAAGTCTGAATCATACGTGAATTTTGTTACAGAACTTTGGGGAAACTCAGGTGAGAAATATGAAGGCAGTGAGGTCTGTGAAAACACAAGAGAGAGACTTTGAATGCACCACGTACGTAGTTGATGACAGCCAACATGACCAATTGCCAAGGATGAAGATGGGACAGTGTGAATGAGGTCAAGACTATCATCTTCCAGGGAAGAAAATAAAAAAAAAAAATTCTCAGATGAAACCACAATAGTATCATATGAGAAGACTCAAAAGAGTATACCGTTCATCGGGTAATGTCAAACCTGCCTCAAGCACACGGGAAGAGATATAGAAAAAAAAATAGAACATACATGACACTTTGGATTGGAATATGTGGCACCAGTTTTAGTCAACTCTTTTAATCTCTTCAAGTGGCCAATCATTCCACACGAACCAAAGGAAGTGAACCAAAACTGTACCTGATGTAGAACAGTGAAAGGGGGTCTACCTAGCGACAGCACTAGGATCCCGTTCCACTAGGGAATAAAGTACTGAACTTGCCAAAGCTTTGCCCTCCTCCCGTGCCCTACCGCCACTCACTCCCTCCTCCCGTACCTCCACTCACAACCCCCTCCTCTACCCTCCCTTACTCATAATATCGTATCACACGAATCCCCTTTCCACGTAACGTAGAACAGCTGCAGGTCCGACAGCGCGTCAGAGGCAGTAAGTACTGCGAGGCTGCTGCAGCCCCTAATACAGATGGCTCGCCTTAAACTAAAGCCCTGGAGCATGACACTACGACCCTCGAGTACGCCGATACGACCCTCGAGTACGACGCTACAACCCTCGAGTACGACGGTACGACACTCGAGTACGACGCTACAACCCTCGAGTACGACGGTACGACCCTCGAGTACGACGGTACGACCCTCGAGTACGACGGTACGACCCTCGAGTACGACGCTACAACCCTCGAGCGCGACCCTAAGGCATGACAGCCTAGCTCTCTCACCGTCGGGTCGTACCGTCGTCTTGGAGGGAGTGGACACAGACGAGGACAGGAATGTTGCAGATGGTCCCGGGCTGTGGTGGTATGGGAGCCGCACCTCCGTCCGCTCACTCGTTTCAGTTTCCAGCGATTCCGTTGGCGAGGCGAGCGAGGCGCAGCCCGGGCACGCTCAACACATACGGTGGTCACACTCTCTCGCTGGTGTGACCACCAGAAGTGCCCGAGGCTGAGGGAGGGAACAGACCCTGGCGCTTCTCTTTGTCACCCTTTTCTTCCCTTTACCACCCCTCCTCTCTCTCTCTCTCTCTCTCTCTCTCTCTCTCTCTCTCTCTCTCTCTCTCTCTCTCTCTCTCCACCAGGTGAGCCCCAAAACTGACAACTATGCAAAGACAAAACTACCTCTTTAAAACTCAGGCTTGGAGAGGAATCCTAGGTAAGACAGACGCTAAATGGTCCAATTCCAGACCCAACAAACTCTTGTTTTCTCTCCCCGTCACTCTAAGCCTCCTACAGTCTCCCCATGTCTCTGATGGCCGTACAGTTCGACAACTCGGCACAATAAACAGAACTGGAATCAACGTAACATCAAATAGTCTCTCTCGGGAACCCATCACTACACATGTACGTAAGTCGGTCTCCAGCAGACTGGGAGACCTGTTCGAATACCGTGAATCTTGAACCCAAACACCTACGCTGAATGTACAGTATACGGGATCGATTCCCTCGCGTGTCCGAGTAATGTTCTCACATCTGGAGAGGTTCTAGTTCTCTCTAAATATCTTTCTGATGTTGCATTTTCTTGTCCACATTGTCCATATTGAGGCCAGGCTTTAAATGAAATGTGAGGAGGATGAATGAAAGGGAGATAAAAGAGAAAAAAAAAGTTGAAATTTCGGATGAAATGGAAAACATACCTTTTTGAAAATGGCCAGGTCATAGATGTAATAAGAAAAAAAAAAAACTCGTGTGTTCCAAAGCTACGAGATGTGGAGAAGAAAACAGGTATCAAAACGGCCCACCTTTGAGTTGCCAACTGCCACACAGTAAACTACTGTGCGCGACGCAGCAGCTCGCCAACTAATGCGTGGTCTAGCTAATGGCGGGGGGCACACAAGCAGCCAGTTCTCGAGAGCACACACCAAAGTAATACTGTATCTATACGAAAGCGAAGAGGAGCGAACATCGTGCTGTAGGACAAGTGAGCTAAGTCGTCGGATTAGTCTGGAAGAGTTAATATTAGACTCTATCTAGCAAGTATTAGAGTTAGAACCTCCCTATATTTGAGAGCAGTACTCTACACAGGGACGGATCAATCTCCTGTATGTATAAACGGAACAACTGTTCGAGAAATAAGACTTTACGGTAACTGAACAGGACAGCTGGTTTCTTACAGAGACAGACTTAGCTATATGTGTAGTGTGGGGTTTCCAAAATGGGTTAGATGTTACAGTGCACCAAGTATATGTTACAGTGACACCATGTATGCTATGTTACAGTGACACCATGTATGTTATGTTACAGTGACACCATGTATCCTATGCTACAGTGGATATGTATGTTATGTAACAGTGACATCGTGTATGTTACAGTGACACTAAGTATGTTATGTTACAGTGACACCATATTTGTTATGTTACAGTGACCAAGTATGTTATGTTACAGTGACACCATACATGTTACAGTGACGTGACCATGTATAATACAGTGACATCATGTATGTTATGTTACAGTGACACCATGTATGTTATGTTACAGTGACACCATGTATCCTATGTTACAGTGGATATGTATGTTATGTAACAGTGACATCGTGTATGTTACAGTGACACTATGTATGTTATGTTACAGTGACACCATATATGTTATGTTACAGTGACCAAGTATGTTATGTTACAGTGACACCACACATGTTACAGTGACGTGACCATGTATAATACAGTGACATCATGTATATTATGTAACAGTGACATCGTGTATGTTATGTTACAGAGACATCGTGTATGTTATGTTACAGTGACACCAAGTATGTTCACTGTGTTTAGTGATGAAATTACAGATGCATCATGGGGAGACGCCTGTGTCCGAGATCTGTGCCCGATGGAAGGCTAGCCCATCAGCGGTCACCACGACCCTGGCTTGATGCACAGTACTGCTGCCGGACGGACGGACGTACGTACGTAAGTCGTGACAATACTACCAGTTCCTCGTTGTTCTAGTGCTTTCTGCAGCCAATGATACAATGTTTTTTTTTTTTCAAGGTTTCGATGTTCACAGCGGACGTAATGCCTCATCTCACTAACTAGAGCAGTAAAGAGTGTCTCTCTCTCTCTCCCTCTCTCCATGTTTCTTGTGCGTGTGCATCTGTTCCACGTCTTTGCAGTTTATTTTCATGGAAAGTTCGCAGATTTAATCACGTTTTTCTTCCCACGTGAGACGCTTTTAGATTTAAACTACACTTCTTGTTACGTACAGATTATCACACAGCCTCTCTTCTCTCTACTATGTAAAGTTCTCAGTGTTACATGATAAATATAAGTGTCCCATTACTTTAATTTTACTTGTACAAATTTCTGAATTCTCTGTAACTCATCTGTTTCCGCAGCGTTGGTTGGTGACCAAACAGCGATACAGTAATACAGTTGTGTGTTAGGTACGTAGGGCACACGGAACGTTGTCATCAGCTATGTGTCTCTCGTTGTGAATGTTCTCATTATCATACCACTCATTCACTTGGCTTCGCTCGTACTGTCTTATCAATGCGCTCTTTCAACTCGTTTCAGATTAATGATAACTCTCAGAGAGAGAGAGAGAGAGAGAGAGAGAGAGAGAGAGAGAGAGAGAGAGAGAGAGAGGATAAAGCGCCTTCTACGTGTGCAGATCATGTTATAGTGTATACACACTATTTCCTTCGACCAACCCAGGGGGTACAATCACACCTGAGAATCGCTCACAAGATACAAGTCCCACGTGTGCACAGGCGTCCTTACTGACTGACTGACTGCTGTGTCAATAGGTCCAGGTACACAAGTCGGCACCAGAGCTCTCATGACCCCCAGCATGGCCGGCTCCTGGGAGGGTCAACAGCTCTCAAGAACTACAACACACACACAGCCACTCTGTCATCACGTCATCCCCCGGAGATAGTCGTCATCTGTCACATCACTCGGGACGATCAGACAACATCTTCATACACGTGACAGAGGGACATCATACCCTCACCCCCATCCCACTCCACCCCTATCATGGCGACGGTATAGTAAAAAAAAAAAAAAGAGATCTTATCACTGCTGACCGCCCGACACGCATACACACACACATGGGGAAGTACAGTACAGTAAACGAAGTATAAAAAAAACCACAGATCCATTATCAGGAGTCGTGTGAGAGCGAGTGATCTTCCCGCCACCTACCACTGGAACTTGTCAAGCTTGCTGTCTGTGTTCAGTTGTCTGGAATATAAACCTCAGGCGTTGGCCTGGCGAGTTCGCTAACACCGCTTCCCATCCATTTGGCTCGACACTAATCGCTTCATTAATCACTCCCGTATATTTACTTCAAGTTCTATTTTTTTTTACGGCGTGAACTGGCAACTGGAGGCAACATATTGAGTCATGGCTATATAAGAGAAAGTCACACTTGGAGAGCAGTCAGAAGGTGCCATAGCTGAAGCCCGCGAGGGAGTCTCTGCCTCCCGCTCACCAGACGTCTACTGCCCCTACCACGACACACACACACCCCTGGGACCTGGGTGCACTGTACTCCTGCCGGCGAGATGAGAATCCGATATCTGCTGTTCCTGTCCATCATCACCTGTGGTGAGTACCGTGTCCATCGTGTTCGGGAAGGAGACGACACGTCTACACATGACAGTTCTGGCCCGTGGGAAGTGTTCTGACTTGCCCCATACAACTTGATTCTCGCTGGCCAAAGACGTTCTCGACCCTCATCAGAGGTCAGGCGTGACCCAAGTGCTGAAATATACCGAGGACCGAGTGACAAGATGACCATTATTTTTCATGCTCCCTCCACCAAGCAAAGGGCGGTGCAGTGTACATCATCATGTCACTGTTTCATCACTCCCAATCCGTCGTGCCCCGCAACTCCCAGCTGAACGTAAACAAGTGCTCCACACGTCATACACCTTAATGTTGCTGCGTCTCCCGCCCGGTGGCTGAGGCGGTTAGTTAGTTAAATCCCTTTATCTACCATGCTACATGCTACAGCCTGGGCAACGCATTACAGGTACAGTACTCGACAACCTCGAGTACACAGCGTTACAGAAAGCTTAGTACATGTGAGGTGGGGCAGTTAGGTGGGATGACGGTCCCAGGTGTTGTTAACCTTATAATAACACATACACAGTCCTGGTTGGGTCAGTACCCGAAGGTGTGGAGAATTGAGAAATTCGAGTCAATTTACAGGGGGCGCTTAAGGCGCTCTGTAATCGGTGCTCAGACACACACACACACACACACACACACACACACACACACACACACATTACATACTAGGTTCCTACTCATATCTATGTACAGTAAAGTAATACGTCGGTAACGCCTCACCACTGCAAAGCCATCCAAGCAGAAATATAAACCACACACTCGTTGGCGTCATGTTATACATCACCAGGTCCATTGTGCCCTGCTGGTCGTCCGCTCAATTAATATTCTGCCTGTCGTCTGGCATTAATTAACTTTGTCTTTGATGCAAGGTGTCAGGGTGAGAGCAGAGGTGCCAGACCATAGTCGACCTTAACACATAACTGGGATTCAAGACACCATTTAAGGTTCAACGTCTGGAAGTATTTACCTGAGCATCTGTGACACCACAAGAGATGCACGTGACCTGGGGTAGACCTGGGGTCAGGAGGCAGGTCAGACCAGGGTCAGTACCTGCCACATTACTATCATCATACTCGAGGGTTATTTTCCACTTCACTGTGTGGAGTGAGTGTGTCAGACAGCGGGACGGGTGTGGACGCGCAAAGACAAGACGGAGGCTCGTCACATCCGTGTGGGGGTTGGCCCACGGGTGCAATTGTCCGTCACATAAGTCATAGGTTCGTGCAGTTTCTCTCTCTCTTCACAGAGTCATAGGTAAAACCGCCCACAATCACAGTGATTACCTTAAATCCACACGTCCGCTCATCTCTCAGAGTAACTACCCTTTTTTCTCTCTGTATTTCCAAATATTAAGGGCAGATCTTTGATGAAAAATGATCGAAAAAAAAATTATGGCTCAGCCCATACGAGGACTGGTGACGTGTGGAAACTAAGCAATAAAACTTATGACTATCATAGTCGGTGTGTGCTGTGACCAGCAACACCCATGACCTCTTGTTCACGACGTTACGACCCTAGGGCACAACATTACGACCCTTAGGTTTGATGGCGTGACTTTTGACCTGACGTGGAAGGGTCAGCACAAAACTCAGGTCGTCATACTTATGGATTTACCTCTGTAACTACCCCATCCATGAACAAATCAAACAGCCATGGAGACATCACGCACCCCTGCCATAGACCGTTATTCACTGGAAACTAGTACGTTTTCTTTATTCCTACTCGTACACATGCCTTACATCCTTGGTGCAAACTTTACACTGCTTCTCCATCGTGGTCAAGGGTCGTACCGTCATGGTTACGGGGGTTAACTACACAAAGACTGCTGGAGGGTGTCAGTGGGACGACCAGGCTCTGAGGGGGGAGTGTTGTATGGCTCAGGTGAGGACTGAGGTCCCTCACTGTGGCTGTTGTTAAAGATTCACCAAGTCCAAGTCTGGCGTGGGATCCAAGGGCCTCTGGGTGTACGGTCCCTGGCAGGTGTGGCAGCGGGCATCTCCGGCAGCAGCCGGCACTCCCGGCCCAGGAATTTGGCTGCCCTGGGGAATACTTTTCATTTGAAAGACTCCATTTCAGCCTCTCCTCCTCTCTCCATCAACAGTGGTGCCTCCCAAGGTTCTGTCCTGTCTCCTTTGCTTTTTCTCCTTTTTATTAACGATTTCCTCTCTTCCACAAATAACCAAATGCACTCATACGCAGACGACTCAACACTGGATTCATCCATATCTCTCAATTCTGTTCCTTATTCTCTCACTCGATCTGTATCTCGTCTTGACACAACTTCCTTCATAAACTCAGACTTGGACCGGATGTCTCAATGGGGTAGACGAACACTGATTAAGTTTAATGCCTCCAAGACTCGGTTTCTACCCATCTCTCTATCTAAAGTTCCCTACAACTTTCCTCTCTCCTTTGGCGGTTCTGAATTTCACCTCTCGACTTAATGAACGTACTTGGTATTACTGTAACATCCACTATCTTGGAAACCCCGCCTTACGGAAATAGCTAAGTTTGCCTCTAAGAAACTGGGAGTCCTGTTTGGATGATGAAAATTATTTCCTTTTGAACAGTTACCCCGTTTATGCAACAGGAATGATCCGTCCTTTATGGATACCGCTCTCACATCTGGGGTGGTTCTAGCTTTGCATCCTCACTTGACAAGAGTCGAAAGTGGTCCGATTTATAAACTCTCTCCGCCTAACTTGACCCCCTTGCCTTATGCCGCTGTGTTAGGTCACTTTCCCTCTTCTACAGGTATTACTTTGGTTTTTGCTCCTGAGAGCTGGCTGCTTGTGTGCCCCCCACCACTAGCTACACCACACAATACTCGGCAAGCTGCTGCGTCACATGATTACTATGTGGCCGTTGGCAATCTAATTGTGGCCCGTTTTGATAACTGTTTCTTTTCCTACACCTCGAAGCTTTGGAACTCTCTACATTCTCAGGTCTTTCCCAATAACTATGAGATGGCATATTTCACAAGACAGGTTTTTCTTTCTAAAATTGGTAAATACTTTCCCTTGTAACCTTTTACATTAACCTGTCAACGTGAACATTTTCGGTCTTGACTGAAGACTCCAACATAAAAAAAAGAAAGGGGTCAACTTGCTCTTGTGCTCGATCCTGCCCTAACCACCATACCCACACAACGTAACCCTCATCCTTAGTAAACTCGTTATGTACCTTTCATCATCCTGGCCCATCACCTGCAGCACCTTCAAATATTTTACAGTTCGGGGGTTTCGTAGTGACAGCCTACACTTCGTTCAAACCAGTTCATTCAGAACTACCAGATATATATATATATATATATATATATATATATATATATATATATATATATATATATATATATATATATATATACTAATCGCCATTTCCTTGTGGAAAGGATCACAATTTTGCGCGTGATCAAGATATTCCTATGAGTCCACGGGGAAAATGAAACACGAAAAGTTCCCAAGTGCACTTTCGTGTAATAATCACATCATCAGGGGAGACACAAGAAATATAAGTCAGTTGATATACATCGAAGAGATGAAACTATGACGCCATTTGGTAAACATGTTCCCCGCGTCGTAGAAGGCGACTAAAAGGGAAGGGAGCGGGGGGCTGAAAATCCACCCCTCCCGTTTTAATTTTTCTAAGAGAAGGAACAGAGAAGGAGGCCAGGTGAGGATATTCCCAGTCCTCTGTTCTTAACGCTGCCTCGCTGACGCGGTAAATGGCGAATAGTATGAAAGAAAGATATGTAAAGCACTATACAGACAGACACAAAGTACCAGTTGCATATTTACTAACACAAGGTTGGTGACCGTCTAGGAGGCATGGGGCAGTGGAGGGTTGGCAGCCGCTGTGAAGGTAACGTAGAAGAAGGCGCTAAGTGTAGCAGGTAATGACTAGCTGGGATAACCAGGTCACTTTCACCAGTGTATGGCGACAGCTGCTCCTGCTGCTGCACAGCCTAGTACAACCGGTTGTCCCGGGCCTTACGTACAAAACTGGACAGTACCTCCTCTGCCGTACGACAACTTCCGCGTCGGACGCCTTAACCGATCCTTACTCACTCAAGGATCGTAACGTCGTACTGATCGATCGTAAAGTCTTAGCTGCTCAGGAGGCTGAACAGAAACATTTTCATCACGAGACAACAATAGGTGCAGCACCAGTCACAGTTCTCACCGTGTCACAACTAAAAGCCGTTAAATGTTATTGTTTGCCACGTCATCAGTAATGGTGGGAAAAATTTAACGTTTGGCAGGTCTTCTTCACCAGCGGTGAGTGACGTGACTAGACGTGTCACCAGCAGCTCTTGACACACATTCCAGCTGTCACCCGCTACCAACAAACATCTCGGAACGGTAGGCAGGGAACCGGGGTGGGTCGGGGAGGGCTTGTACTTTCCTCCCCGCCATATCTACGTGTTTACGGTCATGGCTTCGTACCAAAACGTTCGCACAGAAAAAAAAACAAAAAAAAAAAACGGGTAATCATCATAGAACAATTTCGTATCATGGTGAAAAATGTGTACGTCAACAAAGTACCCAAACAGTATATATAATCAATGTGATCGATGTTAGAATATAGAGTTGGAATGTTCAATGTTCTTGTGCATTCAATTGAACCCATTTAGAAACACTGATGGAGTCGTCAGGGACGCGGTTAATTGATTTCAATGTTGACAAATGCAAACGCTCCATTTTGGCACTAAAGATATCTACCATGAACACACACGGTTTGGTTAACTATTATCAATATCAAAGTGGGAGACCATGATTATAAAAAATGACCTAATACACTAAAAAACATTATCCAATTGCAAACAATCACGCCAACACGGTGTTAAGACACTTCTAGAATTATGAACTATAAAGACGAAGGAAACAATATTCAGTCTTCATACCGCCAAGGTAAGACTATCAGCAATATGCTGATCAATTCTGGTCACCAAACACGATCAAAGATGAGGAAAAAAATCTAAAACGAAATAAAAAAAAAAGAGCAACAAAACTAATTCAGTTACTCAGAAATAAGCTTTATGAAGCAATGAGATTTATATCATTCTAAGTGTACAAACTTAGATCTAATAGTTTTCAAAATGCTGAATTTTGACATCATAACAGACAATATATTCTTTACCTCAGAGATTCCATGACCAAGTAGAAAGGGAGATGTAATAGCAACGAAGGCAGACACTATCGTCATAATCATCAGGTCCCCTGTCATGTCACTCCCATGATGTATTACTTGGTGGCATACCAATGGTGTATGATACACGTCTTCCCTGATCCTCAACTGGTCACATACGAATGAATTCAAGCAGCAACAGACCACTGGGTCCTAACGAAGCTGTTTGAGACAGTAGAACAGAACAGAAACTCATTCTTCGACTGGTAAGTGTAGAAACAGATTTTTCAACGGGGAAGATCTACTATAATCTCATCGTACAGCTAATGATATTAGTCGAGAAATTGAAACAAAATACTTACCAAAGCTACGCTTAAACGTGTTTACGGTATTGCTTTCAAGTATAACTGAAAAATCGTTCCATTTGTTAACAATTCCGTTGAAGATAAAGTACTTCACCGCATTTGAAGTAAAGCGTTTGTTTGCCCACGAGTTTACATCCATGACTGCGAGTAATATCAATCGAATCTATATAATACTTGTATTAGATCACAAGATTTGTTCCTCAGTGCGGGAGTCATCTTGGCAACTCGCCCCTTTACCATCTCCGTTCCGTCTGTCTCCTCGTCTTTCTCTGCTGTCCGCGCAGGCAGACTACAAACTACTCATACTGTTATTGTCGTCCGAGGTTTATCTTTAACTTCAACACCAACGGAGTTGATTTTATCAACAACCACATCGTTCTTTTAGCTGGGGATTAGAGGTAAATTTAACGAAGAGCAAGGCACCTCCGCCTTCTGTACATTGCTGGTCTAAAAAGGCATAATACACCGACATGAATGACCCAATACGTCATAATCTGGTACGGATCATTACGAGAAATATGTCTGCCTTGTCTTCTTCAGTTGTTCGAAATCAATCATATTTTCCACCGGTTTTAAAGGAAATATTGGTTACATTTGACGGTTACAGAAAATACTTACTATGAAGTGCGAAACAAACACACAACTTCAACGGTCGGGACTTGATTATGATTCTGTCACACATGGGTTTTCAACCCAGGGGACCTGAACCACATCGAACCACTCACTACCTGCTCCAGCGTTCTTTAACGATACCGGTTTATATAATCAGGTCCTCCTTGCCTAACTGCTGGGGTTAGAAACTAATGATCATACGTATTGTTATATATTACCTGACCCATGACCACCTCCCTGTACAGTCTGGTCCTCTGCTGTCACCAGCAGAGTGGTGTGTGGGGAGTGTGTGTGTCAGGAGCAGCGTGCGCTGGTGAGGAGAGGTGCAGGTGACCCCAGGTGATGAGCCCCGGACGGCCAGAGATGCTGTTCCTGCTACAGATGGCAGGAGCAGTGCGGCGTCTGGCTGTGGCCAGGACCTGCACACCCTTGCTGCCGGGTACTGACCTGAACACACACACACACACACAGTTCTTATTCCTGATCTATGCAAATGACTTATTAGGACGAGTCGTTTCATACGTGCGTAAATTTGCGGGTGATTCTACAGTCACACGGGAGGAGTAAAGAATAACAAGGAAGGCATCATCAGCTTATAAAACAAATAGGTTGCTGTGCTGGTGTGATAGATTCATGGTTTATGACACTTGAGTAAATGCATAGTGACGAAGACGGAACACACTGGAAGAAGGCTTCCATATGACTGAGAACAGTTTGAGAAATTGTTAATAAGTTGTCTGCTGGTCTATTTCTACACTGCACTGAGGTACACTGATAAGGAAATGTTCAGCAAACTATATATACAGCATATTGCACACCTAGACTATCGTAAGTGTGGTCACTGCACTTATGTAGAGCTGCTAGAGGACGTTCAGAGGAAAATAAGAGATGGTTTCTGAAATCAAGAGAACAGGTTTAACAGGGATGAAGATACAGGCAGTGAAACTATCCACCACAACAGAAAGAAAAACGAGGCGAGACAAAATTACAGTCCTCACCATGACGAAATAACCCATGAACTCGTGATAGCAACAGTAACAATACTTGAAGGAGAGAGAGAGAGAGAGAGAGAGAGAGAGAGAGAGAGAGAGAGAGCAAAATCACTTTCGTGTTGGGCAAGAGGGTCAGGTTTTGAGGTCAGAATGGAGACAGTTAAGTCGTATTGCTTTGAACTCTACGTTGTCACGTGTGTGGGAGCAGCGCTCCATACAAAGAGAAGAATTTGTGGTTATCATTCATCTTGCCTGATCTGTCTCTCGTCTCGTCATAACTATAACTTTGAACTCAAGAGTCGGACGGGATTTCTCTATGGGATAATCTCAACCAAGTTTATGCAAATGCTTCTAACGCCCAGATCATTTCCCATACTAAAACCATTACCAAATTTCCTATCCCTTTTGATGGCTCCGAACTAAATATAATGAAGCTCCTGCTACACTTACCTTGGCTTGAAAACCCTACATTACACAACTAGCTAAGTCTGCCTTAAGGAACTGGAAATCCTCTTCAGAGGCCACAAATATTCTTCTCTTTGTATGGAGCGCTGCTCCCACACACGTGACAACGTAGAGTTCAAAGCAATCCGACTTAACTGTCTCCATTCTGACCTCAAAACCTGACCCTCTTGCCCAACACGAAAGTGATTTTGTGCTCTCTCTCTCTCTCTCTCTCTCTCTCTCTCTCTCTCTCTCTCTCTCTCTCTCTCTCTCTCTCTCTCTCTCCTGCAAATATTATTTTACTTTCTGCTCCAATAACTGTCTGCTTATGTGCCCCACTTTCGCATTCGTTAGACCTCATAATACTAGGTAAGCCACTGTGTCAAGTGGTATGTTTCTTCAAATATACAGTTAAGCTTTAGAACTCTTTATATTATCATCATGTCTTCTCAAACAGCTAAAACCTGTCCCATCTTACACAGCAAATTTTATACTTCCTCCGAAATTTTTAGGCCATTTCTTCTATTCTCTTCCTATTCATGTCTTTTCAGCCATTTTTTTCAGGTCTTATTTAAGGTCTGCCCTCGAAAAGAGTTTCTCTCCATGACCAGGGCATCTGTGACATACGAAAAAAATGTTTCTAAATCACACTGGCTGTTCTCTGAAAGGTACAAAGAAAGAGCAACAAGAGTTTACAGCAAACAACAAAGATAAAATCTGGTTAGAAAATATGTAAAGAAGTAAGTTTGAAGTATCAGTGTTGTTAGTGAATGGAACAAAAGCACTGATAAGGTTTGAATGTTGGGTTGACGACCTCCTCCACATACTACCCATCAGGCGAAATGGTGTAGTTACCTACACCCTCCCTGAACTGTGGCCTGGGGAGTACCCGGCGGTAGAAGTACGGGACTACAGTTGGCATCAGACGGGCTGGGGGCTGAGGAAAGCAACAAATGGAGGGGATAGCAACAAGAAGCCAAGGGGGGATCACGCTGCCTGACTGGCCTGTTGACCCAGCAAACCCCCACTGTTTATCCAGCCTCCCCGTCCCGCGACCACCTTCAGGGGAACGTCTCTCCGAGGTTGTTCTCCACTTCAGCATCTGCTGCTCTTCCTGTAGATAGCCAACCACAGACCAAGGTATTGAGAGGGAGAGTCATGGCAAAGCACTGAACCAGGACTACACACGCTGACACGTTCCCCTCCCTTGCCCAAGTTGCTGCCTTTCCTCTCTGCCTCACCTCCATACAAGTGAATGATATTTCAGTCGAATACACAAACTTTCGCTAGACATCACACAACAGTTGACAACGCGTAACTCATATGATCCCCTGGGTTCTGCTGTACACCATCTGTCTACTTCCTCACCTGATCTTCTCTCTCAAAACTACCAGTCCAAGGCTGCCTCTCCTCTTCAATATCGAATCTCTAACTATAATCCTCAGCATCATTTCCACTCCAAGGGAGTTGACCGAGCTTACTGTAGCACAAAACACCTTTAGTTCGTCTCATTGACATTTAGTTCCCTAACTCAGATGCCACCTGGCGTAAAATTTCTTTTAACATCGATAACGTTGACTGCATTGCATAGTACAGATGGTGACGATTGGAAAATGAATGTGATACCTGATCCCACCATTTATGTGGGAGGATTTCAGTTATTCCTTGTGGTGTACGAGGAAGTTACCTGAACAAAGATTCTAAGTCTAAGGATGACAGGACGTGGCTGTTTCACGTAAGGAATTAAACAGATTAAGAATACGAAAAAAAAATTTCGGGTTAGGAGTGCAGCAGGAGAAACAGAATCTCCTTTAGTGTAGTGAGGAAACGTTGACGTCAGAGATGGTTGGTGGAAACCATTAAAAAGTTGGACATACAAGAGAAACAATGAACAGGGAAAGTAACGAGAAACACTAGCCAACTGGTGGTTATCAGGAGAGAGAGAGAGAGAGAGAGAGAGAGAGAGAGAGAGAGAGAGAGAGAGAGAGAGAGAGAGAGAGAGAGAGAGAGAGTGGTGGACAGACAGTGAATGATGGCGACATAAGAGGTGTAGGATTAAGGTCGATCGGAGGAGGTAGTAGGGTCTCCGGAGCCCGGACTGCTACTGCCTCAAGTCATTTCTCTCGCTGGCAAATGAGTCAGATAGAACTCTGGGGACTCCTCGCACTCCACAGCCCCGGGTACTGGAGACCATATGACACTTCCTATATACAGACGTAGTGAGAATGATTCAAAATACAGTCGTAGTGAGAATGATTCAAAACGAGAAAAAGGGGAATTGAGGAGAGAACTTGGAGATGATGAAGGAAGAAGAATGCGTACGGTGCATGTATGAAGAAGATATCAAGACATGCATCACGGTAGTTCTAGTGAGACAATAAGACCAGTAATCTTACATAAGGCGCGTAAGATGGCTGTTCCAGGCACCAGTTCAACACTCCTGGTTAGGATGGCAGTGTTGCCCACTGTGCCTACTAAATACAACCCACAGCAAATCAGAAACAAGAAAAACAATTTGTATGTGATTCAAGCGGACCTCTCTGTAACCTGTGCCCTGCATTCCTTACCCGTTCCTTGCATAAACTTTCTAGCCGGCCATCCAGCACGTCTCATTATGGGACGTATAAGAGCGGCAGGAATTTCCACCTGCATCTCCCGTCACCAGCTTACGACGTGAGGCACAACACCACCATGACAGCACGAGTCGCAGGCCCTCTCCCCCGTGTAGGTAGTAGAGTGGGAGGGGGTCTCCCTGTACAATGGCCCAGGCTCAAAAATATGCGGTCACTGGCCATCGACCGATAACCTGGAAGGCGTGAAATAAATTTCTAATCTCATCTACCGTCCCGTTATCTATCCATCAGCCGGGTTAGCAATCAGCCGAGAGACGAGTTTTTCACCGGGTGTTTTCATACAGGCAACAGTACTGCTGTCCAGAGGCGGTGTGCGACACGCGGTCCATTATAGCGACCCCTCACACTGCCGCCCTCAGGAACTAACGCCCCTGGGCGCAGTAAACCCTCGACTCGCTTCCTTCTCCCTGGTCCTCAGGCGTTCTGTGCCAGGCACGTGTCTCTCAAGCTGGGATGCTCGTCTGATCATACGTCCAGCACTTCAACTTCTGCAGATGGCAAGCTGGTCTTGAAAGCGGAGCGAGCAGTAACGTCCCAACGCCTGACGGTACACGACAAACTGCGACGGCGTCTTACGACCAGACGAGTTCGATAAATATTTCGAGTCATAAGATTAAGTCTGGGACTACGGCAGTGTTCTCAGTACTACTAGTATTACATCCGTGGCTGATCATGTGCACTAGAATGTTGAGACACTTGTAGTAGTCAAAAAACAAAGTTATTGTTCGTCAATGAACCAGTGCAACAGACATGAATGAGGTGTATGCCCAGATAACTAACACCTTCAGAAACAAAAACAATCAATTAATCCTATAACGAGGCAGCACAGGGTAATAGCGCATGGCTATACGGAGTTCCCTCCGCACGGAGACCCTGCCAGCATCATCTCGAGGTGGCATAAGTTAGTCCGATGTTCAGATACCCTAACCTTTGAACTGCGTAATGTAAGTGTAGGTACGTCTTACCCCCCTCGAGCACGAGGTTACGGTCCTTGTGGAATGGAATCACACAATGGTTTTCCATCCCGTACCGACAAACTATCTTCCCAGCGCTCAATATTTAAATCCTTTCGCTACTTAAGGAAGACCTATGACAGTGTGCGCGTGGAAGCCTAAAAATCGTTAAATTCTCAAGAATGAACGCCAACGATCACTAGCTGCAGTAGCAACATTACGGGTTTGCTTCGCACTTACTTCCCTCTACTGCAAAGATATGGTGCATCCACTAAACATAAGATTGTCATTATTTTTCAAAATTTTCTCTGCTAATCCTCTTGTTTTGTGCACAAGTGCAACAAACCACAGATGTTCTCCCAAAGAGGCATGCTTTATAACAGCCTCAGACGGATTATAAACATTCCACTGGGGGCCTCGTAAGATCCTTCCTTGCTACTATGGCTAGGCTACGTGGGCCGCTTCTACGGCGGCGTGCGTTGTACTTTACCACCACCCGTCTTCCGAGTTTCCCTTCATTTCAATATTCTTGTTAATCTTTAAAAAAAAAAAAAAAAATTGCTAGTGGATATACAGGCACTCACCATCAAATGTACCTACGCCAACAGATAACATTTTTGTCTAAACTGAGAATAACAAAGATATGGTATTCGTCTTCTTGGAACTGGTGGTCGTGAAAGAGCCACACTAGAACCAGAGGAGGATTACACCAATGGACAAACCCAAACAATGAGGATATAATCAGCTGGACAGAGTGGGGCACTGAAAGGCAGGGAGGAGGAATGGAGGTGCTACGTAAGGTCCGAGTTGATGCAGTGTAAACAAGAAGGTTGCCGCAGGGCAGGTCACTGACCCACAGGCCAGAATGGGTCCAAGATAGTTCCTTATTTAGCATCTGCCATCCATACCAACACACACATAGAAATAAAGTAATAAATCATTCATTCTAACAAAAAAAGAAGTTAAACACGTGAACAGTGGTTAGAAGAAAGGCAAACACGTTATGCTAAACACCATTCAAGGAGAAAAATGAAGATAGCATCGCATCAACATAGAGAAAATGTGTGTTAGGATGGATCTGAACACGACCATAAGAGCTTGTTCATACACATCATTGTTTCGTGATCACCTGAACACGACGGTACGACCTTTGGGTACGTTGACGTGGCCATCATACCCACGGGTTGTACCGTCTTCCCCAATAGCTAAGAGCCTGCTTACTAACCATCAGTTAAAAGCACCTTTGATATCCTTAACTGTTCTCCAAAAGTGGGACTGCGGCAACAGTTTGGAGATAATGTCGAGGCCCAAGTCCCTTACACACAAAGAGATTCCCGCAGCTTATTCCCTACTATATATATTCATATCCATGGCTTCTTTCTTGGCTTAACATATGAATTATACCTAAACTTCCAGCATCTGGTATGAAAGGTAATAAGGTAATGTGTTACCAATGAAGATTTTGGTTAATTCCTCAAGCTATTCATTCACCACAAGAAACTGTACATCTAATGAAACATAATTCTTTCTATGATATTTATCAGTTTAAAAAACACTGAATCATTTCATTTTCATTTGTTTACTTATCTAACTTTTTTCATAATAAAACCTGTTTTTCCTGTACTTTCTGAATTACCTTTACTATCGTTTTGATACGCTTCCCTGATATACGGGTCCGAAGCCCATTATACCTTACATACCTCCATTGTTAAGAATAAAGGACGTCTGCTCTGTTCGCTTCCCTTGGTATGGAATACCTCATCCGGGGTGCTGAGTGGCTCTGGACATTCCACCAGTGCATATAGCGAGAGCTCGCAGCCTTAGTGCGCGTTTATATAAGATGACTACTTACGGGTTACGGGGAATTTTCAACACTCAAATTGCTCAGTTTCCCAACCTTGCATAGCCATATCTTTATATATATATATATATATATATATATATATATATATATATATATATATATATATATATATATATATGCCCAGCCAAAGCCACCCATTAGTCGACCAGCCCCGATGGGAAGGATGGACATTAGGGTTGCGAGTGGGTAGACTGCGGCACCACATTTTTTTTTTATTTCTATTTTTTCTAAAGAAAAGTAAAGGACTGAAGAGGTGGGATAGGTGAAGGTAAATTTGTGTGGGAAAGAAGAAGGAAAGTGGGAGAGACAGTTGGTGGGCAATCCACTTTGCTAATTCAATTCTAGCTACGGTTTCTGAGATGAGATAAAAAGGTGTTTTCATTTATACAATGGAAGGGATGGGTGGGTGATTTTGCTAGGCTGCTGGGGAAGTCTTTGTTGAATCTTTGTATCGTATTGTGGGATGTTTCTGATTTTTTGAAATGTTTCGTTTTCTCGAGTTTCTATTTTTTCCCAGGCTATAACTGCAGCCTTGTGTGCTCTTATGTTGAAGGGTTGTGTTTGTGTTACTTCGTGGATTTGTTGTGTCTTGAGTGTAAGGGCATCTTTGGTTGTCTTCAGGTATTGCAGTAATAATCTTTATACCTTTTCAGCGGAACATTCGGAAATTTTCGTGTCATATTTTTCAACATGTTTCCAGGAACTGTCTCTCTAACTTGATGCTTCTGTGTCTTCCACGCAGAGATGTTCAGATTTGATACTTTATTCCTTAGGCCTTTTTATTTGCTGTCGTGCATATATCATTTCCCATGTTTCTCTCACCTTTCTAGATAGCAGAGTTCAAATTCCGCCCCTCGCTCATTCATTTTGGACCATCCCTTTGCTTGTGGTTTTTCTTGTTTACATTCATCTTGAACGTTTAACTGGTGATCATACAACAGCATCCTATTTAGCTTCTTATATATACGGTGAACATTCTATCAATGTATTTGTCTCGTTGTTTAAGTTCTCATTATCATTCCACTCACTACTTGACCCGAAGCATTTACCTTATCAACGCGCTCCCTGAGTTTTAGTTCCATTATGGCAACTCCCAAATCTTTGACATTTTCTTCGTTTTCCATTTCTTTCCCAGTATGGCCTTTGCAGGAAACTGCCATGATATTGTAAATCGTTCCATGACTATTCAAATTTCTTCTCATTATATACAGTTAGGATCCCTTCCAGCCATTTGTATACAAAATCGGTCATTTTTCTTGGTCATCGTTACTCACGGTTCTACTTCCTCTCGCGTTATGTGCATAACACCTGACTTTATACACCCTTACATCCCCAACTATGTATGAGATCATCATTAAAGAATTCTGACGATAGTTACGTTCCCAACATAACGACTTCTTCGTCGGACATGGTCCTATTCGGAACCATCGAATTTTCTCGATTAAAAATACACTTCAATTCACTCTCCTCTCTTTCGATGTTTTGCCTCACCACTATCTCTGATGACACTCCCTAGTTTACTTAGGCATAATCCAGAGAAAATTGTGTCAATTCTTTTCCCTTGTCATAAAGTTTCATATCATAGTGAATGAGTACGTAGTTTAGAGATTTGTTGCTAATAAGATGTTCCATATTTGTCTTTCTCAATCTTTCATATACGTATTATGTACGGTATCAGGATGACTGGTCTAGACTGTTCTGACATCAATTTGGATCACCACACTGTGTTGTTTATGCCATTTAGTGTGTATGTTATAATATTGGAACGGTCTATACTCTGCTTCAGAAACATCATGAAGAGATCTTGTTTTTGTCATATTTGTCTTTTTAGAAGCATTGCTGCGATTCCGTCATTTTCCGGCGTCGATGGCTAATTTGATCACCAGTTTCACCTATTTCCATTTCCGATACATCTGTATGGCCATACTCGTCAGAATCATTCAATATTTCGTCAACTGTGTCTTCTCTTAATGTCTGTGCTGAATATAGACATACTGGTGATCAATATTTAGTATACAGTACAGTACAGTAGGGTAAACATGTATGTAAATATGGTGAGAGTCGGATGGCGAGTAGTCTTGCAGTAACTTTAGCTAAACAGAGTTGTAGCTGACCCGTGTGTTTTGTGTGTCCACAGGCAGCCAGGCGGCGCCCAGCGAGGAGACGAAGACGCCCACAGCAGCCCCACTCCGGCCAGAGCCTCGCTCTGCCATCCTCCTGCCACCCACCAGAGATGCGTAAGTCACCACTTAACCATTTACGGTGCTCCCACGTGATGGTATTATATTTCAGAGATGAAATCACTTAACATTTGGCCGAGGTCAGTAGATGTGTACTTTACGGGCATAGGAACATCCATTTTGGACCAGGGAAATAAACAAAAAGTTACTGAAGTTGAGGTTACGAGCGTCATAAACCAGAGTAGCCTAGTATTAATGGAGGTCATGTTATCATTATATATTTTTGTGTATCACGTGTGTAGCAGTGCTGCGCGCGCGCGCACACACACACACACACACACACACATTGAACCAGATATAATATTTCATTAAAAAAATCGTGTATACAATCAAAATGGCGCAGAAGGCAGCACGGAAAGCCAAAAGTATCAATGATAGAGGGTTATAATCACAGGGAGATCAACTGGGATAAGGAAGAGATCCAACATAACTGTTGCATCTCATCTGTCCATACAATAACTTGGAAGTAGAAAACATGGGATAGGATGCCCTGTTTTGGACGAGTGATCATGGAACTGTACATGGATGGGATCAGTCAAGAAATCACAGTTTTTTTAAGATGACATCCAACCCCAAGATGAGGAAGAGGACCAAGTGACTATAAAATGGGGAAAAGATGGGGATATAGACTGACAAAGGGAATTCCACCACAACAAAACAGGAGACAGCGTTACTGGAGGGGCTTCTGAGTCTACAAGGAAGGAGTCGATCGTAAGTAACTGTCGAGGGAAGAAGAGAGAGGACGCAGACTAAGTCACCGATGTGGTTTAACACAAGTCACAAGCAACAAAGAGAAAATTAATCATAGAGAAGTTACAGACCGTTACAACAGCCTGGATGATATCGAGAGATATATACGAAGGGAAGAAGTACATGCAGTAAAGTACGGAAGGATAAACAGAAAATGTGAAAGTGAGAGAATAGACAAGACGAAGGACAAACCGAAGACGTTTCAAGAATCTATCTGAAGGTATTTCATTTAAGGAACACAATCAGATTGAAGACCTTAGACACAAGAGATGTGGAAAACGAGGAAATATCTCAGGAGCCAAATGCTTATTTCTATATTTTCTCTCAGTGGTCGATACCATAATGTACATACGTTCTGTGCTGGGGAGGTGCAAAGAAGAACTGGGGAAACGTTTCCAAGGCATCAAGTTTATATTAAAGGATCGTCGTTTACGGAAGGCAACGAGTCCTGACGGGATCTCCCCTTACTGTATTCAAGACAAACAAGGACGCTTGAGGCACACCGCGAGTTGTTCAGAAAGGTCGGTGGAAGATATCAAGCGTCGCACACATCTTTAAGAAAGGAGGTATGGAAACTACAGGCCATCATCTCTGACGAAGACAGTCTATGAAACGCTGATGAAGATCATCAGGAAATACACAGAGGAATAGTTACAGAGAAGAAAATACATAAATGGGAAACACAAAAGGACCAACAGGTCATGCGTAATATATCTCCTGTACTCACTCCCACGACACAATGAACACTGACTGAGACGAAGATGATGAGTGGGCAGACCGGGTGTTGCTGGACCACTAGATAGCAATTACCTCTATCCACCACAAGAGGTCGATAATCAAAGATGAAGCAACAAGCAGATATGCGATGGGAACTTTTGTACGTATATGAGAGGAATTTTTTGTACGCATATGAGGAGAACTCTTTCAACCACTCGAAAATCACCTCAGTGGGAGAAAGTAAAAGATGCAAGTCGGAAGTGATCAGTGAAATGCGGTAGATGTAACTTCTGGGGTCCTACAGGGCTCGATCAGAGCCGCTGGAAGGCACTAAGTCTTACGTTACAGTCACGTAAATGGGTGACTTCCATAGCGACAGAAGTTTCAAAGATTGTAGCATACAACACAAGGTGGAAAGGTGGAAAGCCGCAACGAGAGTAAAATTCCCTCCCCATCGTAGACAAACTGATAACCACACATTAGGCTGACAACACACAAAACAGTTGTGTGATGGAGAATGGTCAAGAGACGGGGAAACCCCCTTCCTGCACAGTACACGTAAATAGGTTATTACACACACACACACACACACACACACACGGAGCACAGAGACAGATACACACACCCGAGACAGACCTGTATGTGCCAAGGTACACACACGAAGTTCGGGTATGCATAACAACACACGACACACAACACACGCTGATCCCCAGGTCTGGGCTAACCCCTAGTGACGACCCCCAGCGGGCCAGGAGGGGAGGGGGTTAAGGTCGGGGAAAGTGATCTGCCACATTATTATCCAACAACAACTGACGACCATCGTGGTAATGTGGGGGTGGGGGAGGCGCATGCGTACATACATACATACGCACACAGTGAAGAGGACGGGTGAAGGTGGAGCCCCGGGAGCCAGGTGGACCACGGTGGATGGTGGAAGTAACGTGGATGATGACTCAGACGTCCACTTTACCACCACCATCCACTCTGGTTCAACTGACCCCCCCCCCCCGGCTCCACCTTCACCTGTCGTGTGTGTGTGTGTGTGTGTGTCCCCATCACGGGTTCCAGCAAGTGGGTACTATACCGTACTGTGCACACACACACACACACACACGACGTCAACGCTTTGTGTGAGGACGCCACAAGCTGGGACTGTGCAGACCGGGGTAGTCACACGCGTCCACCTCGTCCACTTGGCCTTACTATGGTTGTTGCACGTTAAAAACAGAACAGAAAAAAGTACACGAAGGTTTCCATCCCCTGGGAAGGTCCATTAGCATGTGGGTCAAAGATGGAGGCTGGCGGCGGTAATGACAGTGATGGTGGTCCTGCCATATTTGTCCAGGTGACTCTCCAGACGACCACAAACACAACGCAAGATTTCTCTATAAACAAAACGTTTTTCTCTTTTTTTTTTTCTTTTTTCCCCCCCACCGTAAGTACGGCAGGTCCCCCCTGGCCGGCCGCCTAGCATTGGCCCCGTAGCAATCCTTTCTAATACCTGTCATGCGGCACACACACACACACACACACACACACACACACCCCACCAACCCTGACCGCGTGAGACAAATTTCTCAAGCCACCCACAGGTGTCACCACCGGAGAACCACCACTGAGAACCTCCACACTCTGCACACACTGCTGGGTATCCAGTGGTGACGTGTCACAACGCCAGCTTCACCAGGTGCTAAGATCGTGGTGGTCCCCAGCCTCCACCACCACAGGGAGTGACTGGTGCACCCTATGCTCATCCTGTGAGCAGTAGCGCAATAGGATTACAAGGATCACAAAGAGTCTTAGTAAGGCCACGGCCCCTTGCTAACCTCCTCCACCTCACAGTTCTACCTTACTTGGTTCATCCTGAACCTACAGTCCTAACGGGAGACGTGAACGCTCGACACAAGACTCTGGGTGACTTCCCTCTTCACTAACATCTCCTCACCCGCCGGACGCCAGACAACCCCGCGCCAGCCTCTCCCTCAACGCCACCAGCAACACAACGACACACAATCTTTCACCACATCAAGAGACTGAACGGAGTGACTGACTGTATCCAGAGGACTTTCACTGGTTAACGGGCCACGACCCCTGACCTGCAGTCACCTAACGACCAGAAGAAAACATCATCAGCTCGCAAGGTGAAGGCCTCGAACGCGGCCAACACCACACCAGTGACCATGCATCTCCACAGCACAACACTACACAATAACAAGTCAATTAGATGTCTTGACACCTTTCATCAACTTGAGGTAAATAAGACTATAAATTTTCTTTATACAAAGTTAAAATAAATAAACAAATAAAGGATGGGAGGAGAAGATGTGCGCCCCTGACCTAGAACTCACAGGTCTGGCGAGCGCCGACGTCCTTCACTGTCGACGGTTCTGAATGGCTTTATCGCGGCCGAGGCTCAATAACCATCTACTACCTGTCAGTCATGAACCATTAGTGACCTTCCTGTACTGTAGACGTGCGGCCACGTCTATAGTCCACAGGCCAGCTTGTACGCTGTCACACTTGCCACCCAGAGCAAAACGAAGAATTAAAGGACACGGAAGAGTGTGACACCAGTTTATCTCTGCATCAACTTTCTACTGTGGGGATACCTTGCCACTGGCAAGGTATCCCCACAGTAGAAAGTTGACGCTGACATGAAGTATTGTCCTTACATCGGTGTCTTTCATTTCCCCACGTTTGTTTACGGCAGTGTGGCAAACGGACCCCCACGCTGTCGGTGACTTGTCCTTCACCCACAGGAGGGCGTCCAGGCGTAAGCCGGGAGTACACCAACCACAGACACGGTGAAAAGAAACGATGGCCAAGGGATTATTCTCCCACACGACCCACTGTGATGAGGTCACCTGGCTCGCTCCCGGACGCCACCACACGGTGATGGCCACGTCCCATCCTACACGGTTGGCGGACTCGTCTGACCCCTTCCACCAACGCGAGCGACACCAACGGACGGATACACTAACGCTCGCTCTTCAGCCGTGGCTCACGGGTGACCATCGGTATAACTCGCCTCAGCGAGTGAGCGATGGCCACTCTAGGCCTGGTCGTCACTGTTCTGGGGGTCGTGCCATTTCATATTTGCAGGGCCCATCATCCCGTCCCACTAGGGATGGCATTATCGCAACCCCCGCCTCACCACACCCTGTCTAACCTTGTTACCACAACTGAAGGAAAAAATTAAATGAAAAAAAAGAAATAGTTTCATCCGTGGCTTATAAAGGATGGGTCATGGGGGAAGGTCATGGGCCATTGGACACCGACAAAAGGGCCAGTCCGACACTGGTTAATATCGTGACCAAACATACCAGGTCATGACCTGGCTTGGACACCTGTAGCGCCGGGCAGATCGCTGAACTATTGCCCGGGGCGTGTGTGTGTGTGTTAATCACGGTCACCATCTGTGACCCACACACCACCACAATGGTCGCTGGTCTAATTAGTCACTAGATTCCAACAAAACAACCATCTTCATATACTCTCATATATATATATATATATATATATATATATATATATATATATATATATATATATATATATATAGGAGAGTAGGTAGCAAGAGCCAAGCGTCAGTTTCACCCACATACTTCGTGGTGTCGTGTGAGAACGTCAAGTTCTAAGCGTCTGGGGATCACCTCCAGCGTGACCTGTTATCAACGTTCACTGTTGTCTGCCTCGGTGGAGTCGGATCTGACGTTAGCTCAGTGGGCAGGATCGTACAGAATAACGTATGGGTCAACAGACCAGAGAACTACAGCTTTCAGTATGGGAGAAAATGGGGGTGGAGGAGGTGGGGGGGTTTAGGGGTGGCGTCCCCCATCGGATAATACCCTCCACCTCCCCACCCAGCGGCAACATGGTCTAAATTCCTGCGGGGACAGCTGCTCTCTGTGCCAGGGGCCCTGCAGAGCTATGTGCTGCTGGAGACCAATATCTACAAAAAGAAATCTACGTGCAGGTCTTGGCTTAGTCCACAGTGGTTTGCCGTGAGACCGGGAAATGTCAAGAGATGCGGTATTCTCTCCTGCAAAGTCATCCTTCGATGTCATGACGCACACAACTGTAGGCGGATCCGTGTGATGTGTCTCCCCGATGGTCGACACACTCGGCAGTCTGGCCCACTGCCTACTGGTCGACACATTTATCAGTGCCTCCCGCCACTGGTCGACACACTCGGCAGTCTGGCCCTCTGCCTACTGGTCGACACATTCATCAGTGCCTCCTCTCTCTCTCTCTCTCTCTCTCTCTCTCTCTCTCTCTCTCTCTCTCTCTCTCTCCCGCCACTGGTCGACACACTCGGCAGTCTGGCCCACTGCCTACTGCTCGACACATTCATCAGTGCCTCCCATTCATGCCACTGGTCGACACACTCGGCAGTGTGACGTCGAAACCCTCATCATCGTTGCTCTCTCCAGGTCGACACACACTGGACAGTGTGGGCGGGCGCGGAGTGCATTACACGCTGCTTTCACTGCGTAATAAAACTGAACTCGTCAGTGTGGTGGTGATGTTACCTAAGAACAGCTGGCAAAAACTAGACGACTGTAGCGGACGGAGAGAGATGCGGTCGGACAGGCTGCTCACTCGCCCGGGGCACCACTGCACTCACTTGGATATATGACGCCCTGGACTGTGATCCTACCCTTAAGGGTAAGGCCTGAGGTCAGGATATCAATGCCAAAAAGGCTCCTCGTAGCGTCGCGTCGTGCTCCTGAGGTTAAAGGTTAAGTGCTCCGCGCGAGCGAGATGCATGTCCAACCTGCATCTCCCCGGGCTCCTCCACCGTCAGTCATTTATGCCAACCCCTCCTCCTGCTCACAGGTCCTGGTGCGTCTCCCGTGACCTAACTAATCAGTGGACAGTGAGGGGGATGAAACACAAGTAATCTTTGGGAGTCTCCAATATCATGGAGTCCACTACCAAGTTTACCCGGCTGGAAAAAAATCCTTCGTCTCGTCGTCCTCAATGTCAAAGACATATTTCTCTATTCTTCTTCTCTTTTTTCACTTGTTCACCGATTTTCTACATCAGCCAGGCAGCGCCAGGAACAGAGGAAGCAATGGCCTCATTTGCACACATCAACTCTCTAGCTATCACGTATAATGCACCGAAACCAGAGCCCACCATCCACAGCCGAGCCCCACAGGCCAATTCTGTGGTTTCTCCTGACCGCTTCATATGCCTCGGTTTTCAGCTCACAAACATCGCGCCGCCCCTCATCCCACGAGTGAGCAAATCATTGGGTATATAACAAGAACATTTGAACAAAAATACTGCCAAGAACGTCCGCACAAAGACACATGTCGTATTAAACAGGTGACCTGAAAGTAGCGAGAGCGGCGTCAGGGTGGTGGTGGTCCGTGGTGGCTGGCGAGATCTGGACGGTGACCGGACCACGTCTCTCCTCCTGGAATTTCAAGGGGGAACTTTTCCCATGGTTTATTACCTTCCGTGGAAAAAAAAAAGAAAGAAATCCCGTCTTAGTTGTTGTTGTTGTTGCTGACGGAGCGTACAAGTGGCGTGTCGCCGCCGGGAGGCACGGCCAAGGCTGCCTGTGGGTGGGTGGCGCCTGTGGCGTTACCCCCCCCTCCCCCCCTACAACAGTCACCGGGGAACTTACTGCTCTTGTGTTAACTCGCAAGACAATGTAAGTGTTCGCTAAAGTAGTTCCACCACCATGACACCTGTCACACGACAATTTGGATTATCTATACCGACGCTTCCTCCTGTTGCATAATACAGGACGAGCGACGCACACTCACGGCTTCCCCTCCAGTCGACAAAACTGATCATTTGGCGCCAGACAGCTGGAGGCCGACTCACTAGACACCTGGATCATGTACATGACCGCCAGGTGCTGTACGTCCACACAATCTAACACAGGTTTTCACAACAGCCGTGGCAGCACCGTAAATTATATCTTATATAACTTGTAAAAAAAAGCAAAAGTGGTGCACTAAGTTAAAGTCGTGAGCTGTGGTTCAACTTGGTTAAGTTGGTGGTGTCGTCTGTAAATACACAAAAGAAACAAATCTATCATTAGGACTGGACTGGAGTATAGAATTTAGGCTTATAAGCCAAGCACTGAAGCTTCTAATTAGGGCTATTCAGTGCTCATAATACAATGTCATTAGGAGTTAGGTCAACCATTCTGTTTCTCAGCCAGGCAGTACAGGGACACAGCAAACCTGAAGGTAGATTTCTACAAATATAAGCAGGTGATTATGACAAGTGGCCCAGGTAGGGTAAGTATTGCACACTAGTGGTAAGGTGGGATTCAAATACCAGATTTCAGAAGGTTATTGTCAAGAGCAAAAAGGGTCATACAGTAATACTTCTGTGACCTTTGACCAGACTCTCAAGGGTCAGATCAAAGTCATCATCAGAGCCAAGGAGTCGTACGTCACTCCCACCATCCAGGACCTGTTGACCTGAGGACCAATCAAGACGGCAACTTTCATGGACTTCGACAGTGACGTTTGTTCCGTTGTGGTCCTGGTGGACCTGTGCTCGGCCAGACCATCCAAATACCACACCAGCCAAAAAATCTCTCTGCTTCCCGCACAGTACTGTGCATGATACACCGTCACTGTGTTATCACGAGGATCACCCGTGGTTGTGGCCGACAGCCTCACACGTGCAACGCCGCCGCTGGTTCACACTCGTCCCCCTCCCTCCCTCCCTCCCTGACCCAGAAAGTTTTCCCTTACGTCACTCATGGTCCGAATGTGCAGGACCAACGACCAGCCCCCCGTCAGGCACCCCTACCACGGCTTTACTCCCGCCCGGATCATATCTCCTCCTCCTCCACTTTACGGATGTAGGAACTAGATTTCTCCTACAGTCCTGCTCCGCGACTTAGCTTCCTCGACTTTACTCTTTCTTCCCACGTAATGGATCATTCGCTTATCTAATATTTCTGTCGCCCACATTGCCCAAGGTGTACCTGACAGTGCTGGACACTGGCGGGCAGACTTCACCGGGTACGTCGTCCGTGAACTGAAAAGTTTGAGAAAAATATTGTACACCGAGGACGTGATGACCCATCTGAGAGGCGGAGAACCTTGGCTGGTGACGCCAAGGCTGGTGACCCGTATCTGGTGCTGCAGACAATGGTCTGTCTCCACCTCCCGGAACTCAACACTTTCCTCACGGCCGTCAGGTCAAAGGCCAGCCATCATACCCGAGGGCCGTACACGACACATTCAAGGGTCGTAGAGTCGTACTTAAAAAAATAAAAGAAAAAACAAAACGTGATGTCGTGCTCGAGGTAATTTCTATCGTTTCAAGACGATCAACTTCCGTTCATCATCAGCTTCATTTCTTCTCGCTCTTCATACAGCTCGATGGTGGTAGGTCGCGTCACGAAGCCATTAGCCTGACATCCTCCTTGTACCTTCCCTGATCGTGGTCACACTGTCATGTTTCCATCGATACAAACTTCTGTGACCACAATTGCTGGGTAGTAGGAACCTTACAGCCCTGGTGTCCACATTCACGCTCGCCGCTCTACTCAACACACCTGACCACCTGGTTGAAAGACCATCGTCCAAACTGGGCCGGGCCAGAGCACTTCCACCTCCTGTACATGACGGAGCAAGTCGGTAGTCATGCCAGAGCTGCAGGGAAGCAAAGGCATTGTCACTTCCTGCCGCCCGCCGGACGGTCGATCGCAGCAACACAATTCTCCAGGTTGGTGCCAGAGGTCTGGCTGGTCTTGAGGAGAGAAGAGAATAAACAGTTCTTGCAGGGAGAACTGACATTTCTTGCGGTTGCCTGATAAACTCTGGACGGCACTTGATGGTGGCAGCCCCACCGCTGTATATCTGCCCATCCCATCCTCGGCCCTAATAAGGCTGTAATAACTCGATCGCCTCAGCAGAGGAGGAAAAAAAATGTACATAAAAAGTTTGGACAGCTTTCTCAGGTTACACCGACATCTGTGCCTCGTCCAACAACTGAAACTGTCAGCGAATCAATTTGTGAAAAGCCTCGACCCCAGGAGGTTCTGGCGCACCGAAAGGTAGCCACCAGCGGGATAACTGAGTGTTGCAAGAGCCTAACAAACCGCGCCATTAGCTACAGGGGGGGCTTGATGCAACATGCTGACCACTTAACACGACGGAACGACCCTTGAGCACGACGGTAAGCCCCTTGTGTATCATGACTTAACCCTCAACCTGACCTCCAAGGGCACGATGACTTTAATCCTCTCACCCGAGCTTGAGGTTCAGCCACCGTAGTCAAAGGGTTAAGTCTCCGTGGTCAAGGGCCAAGTCGTCCTACTCAAGACATTCAGTACTCAAGTGGCCTAAGAAAGTCCTGGTCTATCGCTGCACTGATGGTGAGCTCATATGGTTACTTATTTCTTCGTGCCGGTGTTCCACCTAGATCTTCTGGTAAACGTCTCTCTCTCTCTCTCTCTCTCTCTCTCTCTCTCTCTCTCTCTCTCTCTCTCTCTCTCTCTCTCTCCAGGAGAAATTTGTGTAATGTTGACTTGATCAGTGGAGGCCCAGGAAGGATTAGTAGCTTAGTGAGAGGCAGAAGAGTGTGGCCTACTGTAACTAGAGGGAGCACGAGACGAGTTCACCGTATATGACGGGCCTCAGGCACCATAGAGGACCGAGCTGGGGGCCCCGCAACCGGTCATGTAACTTGCACTTTCCTCTCCTTACTCCTTCAACGACATCAACTGGAGCCGTAGAGAGGCAAAGCTGGTAGGAGGCTGGGTGTGTCCCCAGGTAGAGGGTGGCCCTAGGTTCAGGTCACATGCCGGAGGTGGTCTACCTGTGCCTGAATGAGCGAGACCATCGTTAGCCCCGTCACCCACTGATGCGAAATGTCTGAGCTTTGCTGACCTCAACTGTTGCCCCGGAGCGTGAAGCAGCGGGTCTTGAACGGCCGCCAGGGGTCCAGGACCTGCCTCCCGCCGTCCCTAACCCGTTTCTGCTACAGTGTATGTCGGCCGCAGAGGGACTACCCACAGGCAGCTCACCTGCACCACTAACCTGATAATGAAGGCTACCGGTAGATTTCCCCGGCCTCACACTGGTAGAATATAGTCAACCTGACGGTGGTTGGCGTCCATCCCTAAAGCCCGAGCTACGGCTCTGGCACACTGCCACCGGCCGGGCCGCCCTACAGCATGACACCCGTCAGTGTGACAGCCTCTGGTACAAGGTCCCGTCCGAGGCTCCACTGACGGAGGAGCCTCATGGAGTCTGTGATGAAACTTACTGATCATCTCGTAAGACACGTGGGTTTGAGGCCGTAGCCTCAGACCTGAAGTGTGTGGTCAGACGGCCGTACCAACAAGACCAAAGACCGAGTGACACCTGGGAAGCAGAGGAGAGTAAAGTAAGTGTGTCAGGGGCTGGCCCTGGCTACCATCACGGCCCCTAACCCGAGATGAGGGTCAGAACAATACAGGCACCAGGATCAGGGCCACATAAGTACCAGGGTCAGGGCCACACATGTATCAGGGTCAGGGCCACATAGGCACCAGGGTCAGGGTAAGCCAGGCAGCGGGTCGGCTGCTGGCCTGCGGTGCTACAGCCACACCAAGTGTGGTGGTCGTCCGTGGTGGTGCTTCCTGGCTGGCTATCATCACCAGTGTTGGTGTCGGGGCTGTGGTACCGGAGGGCCTTTGGCTGAGGCTCCCCGTGGCCTCCTCCCACCCACTAGCCTAGCGTGTCACCTCACTTGAGCGTTTATCATCATTCTTTTGGTTTCGGTTCCGGTGCGTCTCCTCCTTGGCGATCATGGAGGTGAACGAGCCCCGGGCTTGGAACAGCGGGAATTAAGATTCATATAAGATGAAGTCAAGGACAGGTTAACACTGCCAGTGGGGAAGAAATAAGTTCAATTAGAAGAAAGTGTAGATCACGATAAAGCAGAGGGTTCACCACCGCAGTCAAACGGATAAGCCTCTGTTGCCTTAAAAAAAGAGGAAGCGAAGAATTCGATGGAGATGAACTGTTAGTTCGAAGCATCATTACCACGTTGGAAGATACCTGCAGGCGGCGCTGATGGCAGGCACTCCCCTACCGTACACAGTAATAACCAGAAGACTTGCCTCACCAATCATAGTGTCGTGATAACAAACACTATTTACACGCGGAGACGTCAAGAAAAGAGAGACCCACAGTTAACACGCGGGGCATCAACACTTGGTCCATCAAGGAACAGAGGCACGTCAAATAAATGTGTGTGGGGTGGGGTGGTGGGGGGAATCATGACTACTCACACAGGCTGGGTCACAGAGGAAATAAATGAGCAAAAACAAGACCGAGGAATGTTTTTGTTTATTGGCGTCGTCACGTCAGTGGCGTAGCGAGAGGGAGGTCAGGAAGCCGCAGTCTCGGATGGTATTTTGCGAAGCTTATAGATCGCGATTAAAGCTCACCCAGCAGCAACTCCTGTGTGTGTGTGTGTGTGTGTGTAAAAGGCGTTCTATGTAGCAATAAGTCTCTGTGTATATATATATATATATATATATATATATATATATATATATATATATATATATATATATATATATATACCGGCCTATATTTTCATCACATCATAATCGGGACTTCACATATACGAAAACGAACGTATATACATAACCATAGGCCCATTTCGAAGAATTAGCTCAAGGTCCAACAGGACCTTAATCCAGTTTATGTGCACGACTCTTGCCACGTATTTTATACGTGCAACACATTCTGAGCTGACCTCGGTACTAACCTACGCTAGAATAATTGACCCAACTTAACCCAAACATATTCAGCCTGCCATAACTTAATCCGCTTAGCCTAACTTTTCTTAACCATCGTCCAACCTGAGCTAGAGTAACCTGACCTGACCAAACTTGGTAACAAAGTATAACCTTATATGATCAACCAGCCTAGCCTTACCTAAATTAACCTAGTGATATGATTTTACCAGCCTAGCCTTACTTACCTAACCCAACCCAACCCAACCCAACTTGGTAACAAAGTATAAACTTATATGATCAACCAGCCTAGCCTTACCTAAATTAACCTAGTGATATGATTTTACCAGCCTAGCCTTACTTACCTAACCCAACCTACGCAGTCTAGCCTGACAATGTAGTCTTGTCTAACCTGACCAGAGATCGTGCAAGCACTGCCTAGATCAGTGTACAAGAACTCTTGACGCGAACACGAAAAAAAAAAATAAACTTTAAAAGGTGGCCAGCGAGAGATGACTAGTGGTGAAGTGATGGCTCAACGGGTTGGTGGGCGCAGCGCACTCACGCGTAACTTGCACCACAACCTTTTCCTTCCTTCATCTTCGTCAGACGCTCCAAATGTCACTAGAAAACGACGAATAAATAAAACTTTAATGAAAGTTCTCTTAAGTAATCTATAACAATAAAGATGTTCTTGATGACTTTATTGTTCCTACTGACAAGTACCGACGGACACGAATCCATGTATGCTTAATGCTTTGATCCAAATATAAGAAAAAAAAAGGTTCAGAATACGCTGCGAAACAAATACGAAACGGATTGACGTAACGGGAATCAGTGGCTCGTGGACGGGAAATCGGGGTCAAGCAGGGAACATGAGCAGTGTCGTGGGAGGGTCGAAGCTCTGTGCTGCAGGGCAGGCAACACGTGACGGCTGGCCCACTGATCCCGTCACTTAGTCAACACTATTCTGGGGCGGGAAATGGCGAATAGTATGAAAGAAAGAAAGATATATCATACAATTCGTCATTTCCCTCGTTAGCGAGGTACAGAACAGAAGACTGAGCCTTTGAGGGAATATCCTCCCTTGGCCCCTTCTCTGTTCCTTCTTTTGGAAAATTAAAAACGAGAGGGGAGGATTTCCAGCCCCCGCAAATTCTATCAACAATAAAGTTCGAACTTTATTGTTGATAAAATTTGTAAAATGATAAGTTTATGAACGCTCGTTGTATGTCTTGGACAATCGCATGTTTACCAAATGGCGTCCTAACTTCGTCTCTTCGATGCATATCAACTGACTTATATTTCTCTTTTGTCTCTCCCCTGATGATGTGATTATTACACGAAAGTCCACTTGGGAACTTATCGTGTTTCATTTCCCCCGTGGACTCTTTCCCTTTATATGATGTTGACGATACGTACAACAGTCTGATGTGTGCATTTCCTAACATACTGCATAGCGAACAGATCCCGACATACAGGATGTCTAATATGGCAGTACATACACTGTAGCGTAAGCGACAGATGGCTCGAGACAATGTTGATGATAAAATGGACTACGCTACACGGCCCACGGCACGAGAATTTCTCCTGCACCGGGCGGCCAGGTTTCACCCACAACCTGGGGGCCCATAGGAACGAGGGGTTCAGGGCCCCTATGGGAGGAAATGGTTGCTAGGGTCAAGTCCAAGCTCTTAACTGTACAGTCTGAGCCCTAGCTACCCACATAGGTACTAGTGCTGGTGATAATGTACAGCAGATGTGAACACTGGTGAAGGTCTGGGTCAACCACATGTTGCACCACAGGTGACGAGCAGGGGTGATGGGCGTCATACCCACCACACGTCATCCCCGCTACCTCACCTCTCTACGTAGCAGCTTGACCCATACCGTCACCAGTGGTGTTCACTTCTACTGTACAGTAGTCATCAACGCGCGCGGTGTGTGACCAGCCAGTGCTCACACTGTACAGTCAAATAGTTGGTCTTGATCCCTGGTCCCAGGCCTTGGGCTCCGGGACCTACGTATATCCCAGGCCACAGTCTTTGCGTCCCAGGTCTCTGACAGGTAATGTTATAAAGGCAAGACGGACAGAATAACCCGCGCCACGCCGATTAGTGTAGGAGGGATGGCAGCACGAGTACGGTAGAAGGGATGGGAGCACGGGTAGGGTAGGAGGGATGGGAGCGCGGGTGGGGTGGTGTGGGGCGGTGTGGTGTGAGCACTAATGACGCAGGTCGTGTGGTGTGCCGCAGGATGACCGCCCTGGGCCCAGAGCGGAACGACAACGTGTGCGGCATCCGACGCAACGTGGTCCCAGACGTCATCACCAGGGTAGTGGGAGGCTCGTCGGCAGAGACCCGTGAGTACTGTGTGTCGCGTCACTTAGTAACCAGATCCTCTTCCTCCAGCTGATGTTACGACCCTTGGTCATGACGGAACGACCCTGAGGTTTGGTGCTGTATCCCTAAATATCAGGTCAAAGGTCATGCCACCATAGTCAGAGTCGTACAGTCGTGGTCAAGAGGTAAATAATGTTCAATCTATTTCTATCATTCACAGACAATATCTCAGTACGTCGGGCAGATTCGAAAATATCTTAAATTCCGCCCACTGTAACTCCTGAAAAAGAAGCGGACATAGAGGTTACTGAAATATTTATATTGTTCATGTTATCATATGCTATCATATCTGTGTAGTAGCTGCGCGGAGGCTGTAGTGCAGGCCCTGGCTGGAGGCGCAGGGCGCATGACCTGTGGCCTCCTAAGCCTGTAGTGGCCGAGTTATAGCTTCTGGAATAGGCCATACTTCGAGGCAGAGGGTAGATCCAGACAGTATCCCAGGCCGCTGTCTGTGATGATGGACGCTAGCGATGGCCCGTGGCGTAGTATTGTATGGCAGGGTAACCAGCAGTATCATCCTGGGTCCACAGATGAATTCCCGTGGCAAGTGTCGCTCCAATGGCGGTACAACTGGTACACGTACCACGTGTGCGGTGCCACAGTCATCGACCAGAACTGGGTCCTGACGGCCGCCCACTGTACCCACCAGTTCACAGCCAAGGACCTCCTGGTGGTGGCCGGCGACCACCAGCTCAAGCACAAGGAAGGTCAGTAACACCAGCCCCACTGGCTCACTGTCGCCAGCGGCACAGGGAGTGGCTAGAGAGTGACTTAGTCAGTGTCGGGAAGCGACTGAGAGGTTGTCTCAGACAGTGCCAGGGACTCCCTGCAGAAGTGGGCGACGAGCGGCAGTTTCTGGTGAGAGTGTCTGTGGTGTTGGGGAACCCTGTGTGGCAAGAAGAGTGAGCGTGTCTAAGGCACTGAGGGAGTAAGTGTGAGGCAGGGAGTGTGAGTGCGTCTGAGATAAAGGGAAAAGTGCGTAGCAGTGTGTGTGTGTGTGTGTGTGTGTGAGGTGCTGCGAGTGTGAAATTATCTATTTCTACTGTACGATGAGGGAGTTTTACACTTGTATCGCTTCATCTCTGTCATTATCGTTCAACACCTTCCGGCGAGTGACAGTTCTATAGCTGTCTCTCTCGTGGGCAAAGCATCTCTGATTCTCGTTTCTCCTCTTACTTTACCTTGGATGACTAACATTTCTTCTCCCCCTAATGCTCCTCTTACTAATCTTATGCCCCTTCCCGTAACTTCTTTTCGAACTGTCCGAAAAAAAAAGCCTCTGTCTCTAAATACAAGCGAGGTATACATGGGCGTGACGGCATCCAACTTCGAGTTCTGAAAGAGTGTGCCTCCGAACTTGCACCTATGCTTGTTCGTCTGCTCCATTTGTTCAAAACAACTGATCTTTTCCTTCTTAGAAACATCCATGGATACATCCCATCCCTAAGAAGGGCGACAGTTCTATCTCCTCTAATCATCGTACTGTTGCTTTGACATCTACCATCTTCAGAATCTTTGAATCCCTCCTCATCTCCCATATATCCTCAGACATCTTGAATCTCACGGTCTTCCTTCTGACCACCAGTACGACCTCCATAAGGCGATATCCACTGGTGATATCCTTTTCTATCTCACTCATGTCTAGCATACGCTTTGTGAGTATCTCGTGAGGTAGACTGGTCTGTAGCGCAGCGCAATTTCCAGGTCTCCTTACTTAAAGAGAAGTACGACATTCTTCTTCTAATCCTTTGGAAATTTCCCTTCCTCCAACCACTTCTTGAATAACATTTCAGGTAGCACATCAATTGTATCTGCATACCTCCTCAGCACATATAGAAAGTAAAAGCCTGGAATATATGCTTCTTTATACCTTTTCTAAACACTTCACCGATTTCCATGACCCCCTCCTATTCCACCTCACTTAAACTTGACATCATCCTCCACAACTCCTCCACTTCAATCTCGTAGCCTGATTAACAGTTCTTTAACTGACAATGTAGCCCTGTTGAACTCATGGAAAAAATTGTGGATTATCGCCCGCTTTGTCAACAATGTTCTTTTCAGAGTTTCTTTCTTCCTCTTTTCTTACCCCGCTACACTCGTCCCTTGCTCTCTCACATCAAGCAGATGGTACCAGGCTGGCTGGAGTGCATCCTATACCTCCTCCTCGATGCGTCCTTACAATCTTTTACTTTAGATCATCCTTTACGGAACCACATCTTCTAACTTTCGCTCTGTATTTGCAGGTAAAGTCACCTATGCTCCTACTCCATGGTGAATTTTACACAAATTTCATAACACTGATCAACAGAGTTTTATTTCCTAATTTATGTTCCCACAGAAATTCTTTAGTTGTTTGTGTGTGTGTGTATGTGTGTGTTGGTGCGTATCTGAGGTGCCAAGTAAAACAGGCATGTCTTTGACTTAATGAAATCTTTGTCTAAATCTTGAGGATTTTGTCAGCACCTTATTTTTTTTTTCAACTTTTCATCTGTTTCAAACATCTTAAATTGTCATTCATCGTTAAAGTTTATCCATATGTTAGTTTGTCCTGATGATTAATCTAAAACTGTGGCTTTACTCTTGAAACAGGTCTGGCGTTTAAAGGTTGTGTTCACAGATGAGAGGGCTGGCTAAATCTGAAAGGTTTCGTTTCCATTTTTATAAATTTTTCTCGATACTGTTCTGCTCTTCACACACTCCTGGCTTACCTTTCAATTTTTTTTGTTTACATTTACCAATAACTTCAAGTTTTGTCTACAGGAAAAAAGTGTTTATTTAATATTTTTTGAAGAATCATCGTGATCCTGGAGGGTCTGACTTCACGCAGGTGAAACACTAGAAAGTATTGGGGATGAAACATCCCTTTAAAAAAAAAAAAAAGCCAATTACAAAATCTGAGACCTAGTTATACCATATACCATCTGAATGGGCAATATGAGGATCGCGCGCGTGTGTGTGTGTGTGTGTGTGTGTGTGTGTGTGTGTGTGGTGTGTGTGTGTGTGTGTGTGTGTGTGGTGTGTGTGTGTGTGTGTGTGTGTGTGTGTGTATGGTGTGTGTGTGTGTGTGTGTGTGTGTGTGTAGGTCTAGGGTAGCGAGTGACCTGTGTTACAACTTTCCCCCCTCTGGTGGTGGCAGGGACGGAGCAGACGCGCTACGTGGAGCGTATAGTGGAGCACATGGACTACAACACCAACACCCAGAAGAACGACATCACACTCCTCAAACTGTCGGCGCCCCTGCAGCTGGACGGCCTGACGGTCTCGCCCATCTGCCTCCCGCCGCCCATGACCAACTTCTCAGGTGGGTGACAAATGCACAGGTGGGTGTCATTCCTAGTCACACGGGTCTGTCACGTCCATCACGCCAGTCTACATAAGACGTTAACAGCTGCGATACACAAGACTCAGGGGGAAATCTGCAATCCACATATTGTTTACCTTCGCTGACAGACACATTTTCTGATAACGTGAGGCCCCTGACCTGACACTGTCTCCTGCAGGTAACTGCCTGGTGACCGGATGGGGCAAGCTGAGCGAGCATGGGGTGTCGTCCGACATCCTGCAGAAGGTGGTCGTGCCCATCATCAGCGACAGCAAGTGCCGCGACAACTACCGCGCCATCGGCTACACCGGACCCATCGCCGAGAGCATGATGTGCGCCGGCTACGACGACGGCAGCAAGGACGCTTGCCAGGTACTGTGCCCGCCAACACCCAACACCCGCTCAAGTGGCGTAAACAAACTGTTATGAAGACCGACTCTTGGAAGCCGTCATTCAATTTGTCTTGATGAATATAATCAATATTCTATGCAATATAAAAAAGCTTAATAGATATTCAAAGACAATAAACCAGACCCTTGTTTCAACGATGTTCTCTTGCTGGGGATTAAAATAGAGTCGTTCACGATGTTTCCTTGCAGGGCGACTCGGGCGGACCCTTCGTATGCCGTGGCTTGGGCAACCGCTACTACCTGGCTGGGGTCGTGTCGTGGGGCATCGGGTGCGCCAGACCCAACGTGCCGGGCGTCTACACTGAGGTGAGTTGACATGACCTGCCTGGCTGGCCACCTCTCCTACATCCTCTGCCTGACGCGCTACACTGAAGTGTGTGCTTACCACACAACAGAGATGGTGGCCGCATCTTGAACAACATATCTTCCAAACATCTCACTGTATATGAGCCTACATCACAGGCTTCTAAATAAGAATAATACAACTTTTATATTACAAAGATACAACTTCTATATTACATAGATACAACACTTTAAGTAACAGTGGACCTCGCTGCAATATAAACATGTATCTCTAGAAAAGTCACAAACAACTTGAAATTCTTTCCGTTGGCAACGCATTTGTTCGGCCGTTGTCACGTCTGCTTCATTCCCTACACCCATGACCTTTGCAACACTTTTACATTTTCTTTACTTTCCCAAACAAAATATTGTCTTTTTTTTTCTTAAGCTTTTCAGTGTGCGACCTATATTTTGGCCTCCTTTAGAGTTGCCCTCGCCAAAAAAAGAAATATATATATATATATATATATATATATATATTTTTTTTTTTTTTTTTTTTTTCATACTATTCGTCATTTCCCGCATTAGCGAGGTAGCGCTAAGAACAGAGGACTGGGCCTTTGAGGGAATATCCTCACCTGGCCCCCTTCTCTGTTCCTTCTTTTGGAAAAAAAAAAAAAAAAAAAAAAAAAAAAAAAAATAAAAAAAAAAAACGAGAGGGGAGGATTTCCAGCCCCCCGCTCCCTTCCCTTTTAGTCGCCTTCTACGACACGCAGGGAATACGTGGGAAGTATTCTTTCTCCCCTATCCCCAGGGATAATATATATATATATATATATATATATATATATATATATATATATATATATATATATATATATATATATATATAAGGTAAGGTTATTTAATGTATGTATGACTCATGGTGAGGTGCCTGAGGATTGGCGGAATGCGTGCATAGTGCCATTGTACAAAGGCAAAGGGGATAAGAGTGAGTGCTCAAATTACAGAGGTATAAGTTTGTTGAGTATTCCTGGTAAATTATATGGGAGGGTATTGATTGAGAGGGTGAAGGCATGTACAGAGCATCAGATTGGGGAAGAGCAGTGTGGTTTCAGAAGTGGTAGAGGATGTGTGGATCAGGTGTTTGCTTTGAAGAATGTATGTGAGAAATACTTAGAAAAGCAAATGGATTTGTATGTAGCATTTATGGATCTGGAGAAAGCATATGATAGAGTTGATAGAGATGCTCTGTGGAAGGTATTAAGGATATATGGTGTGGGAGGCAAGTTGTTAGAAGCAGTGGAAAGTTTTTATCGACGATGTAAGGCATGTGCACGTGTAGGAAGAGAGGAAAGTGATTGGTTCTCAGTGAATGTAGGTTTGCGGCAGGGGTGTGTGATGTCTCCATGGTTGTTTAATTTGTTTATGTATGGGGTTGTTAGGGAGGTGAATGCAAGAGTTTTGGAAAGAGGGGCAAGTATGAAGTCTGTTGGGGATGAAAGAGCTTGGGAAGTGAGTCAGTTGTTGTTCGCTGATGATACAGCTCTGGTGGCTGATTCATGTGAGAAACTGCAGAAGCTGGTGACTGAGTTTGGTAAAGTGTGTGAAAGAAGAAAGTTAAGAGTAAATGTGAATAAGAGCAAGGTTATTAGGTACAGTAGGGTTGAGGGTCAAGTCAATTGGGAGGTAAGTTTGAATGGAGAAAAACTGGAGGAAGTAAAGTGTTTTAGATATCTGGGAGTGGATCTGTCAGCGGATGGAACCATGGAAGCGGAAGTGGATCATAGGGTGGGGGAAGGGGCGAAAATTCTGGGAGCCTTGAAGAATGTGTGGAAGTCGAGAACATTATCTCGGAAAGCAAAAATGGCTATGTTTGATGGAATAGTGGTTCCAACAATGTTGTATGGTTGCGAGGCGTGGGCTATGGATAGAGTTGTGCGCAGGAGGATGGATGTGCTGGAATGAGATGTTTGAGGACAATGTGTGGTGTGAGGTGGTTTGATCGAGTAAGTAACGTAAGGGTAAGAGAGATGTGTGGAAATAAAAAGAGCGTGGTTGAGAGAGCAGAAGAGGGTGTTTTGAAATGGTTTGGGCACATGGAGAGAATGAGTGAGGAAATATTGACCAAGAGGATATATGTGTCGGAGGTGGAGGGAACGAGGAGAAGTGGGAGACCAAATTGAAGGTGGAAAGATGGAGTGAAAAAGATTTTGTGTGATTGGGGCCTGAACATGCAGGAGGGTGAAAGGAGGGCAAGGAATAGAGTGAATTGGATCGATATGGTATACCGGGGTTGACGTGCTGTCAGTGGATTGAATCAGGGCATGTGAAGCGTCTGGGGTAAACCATGGAAAGCTGTGTAGGTATGTATATTTGCGTGTGTAGACGTGTGTATATACATGTGTATGGGGGTGGGTTGGGCCATTTCTTTCGTCTGTTTCCTTGCGCTACCTCGCAAACGCGGGAGACAGCGACAATATATATAAATATATATATATATATATATATATATATATATATATATATATATATATATATATCATTATTAATGAAAATGGGGACAAAGATATGCGCACTATAGATTTGCATATGAATTGAGACGACTTTTCCTAATATCTTATGTCTTCATCCTTTGAACAAAATATGATCCTCGAGCACGACAGTACACGACCTTTGGGGCATGATGACGTGGCCTCTGACCACATCAATACTGAGCAGCAACGTGTCGTCGTGCTCGAGGCGTTACTCCCGTACCTGTCCACATTTCGCCTCTAACCCATCACTATGGTCCCTCTCAGGTTAGCCGCTTCGTGTCCTGGATAAGCAACGTGGTGCACGGCCGGATGGACATGCCACCACGACCTGCCAACATCAGGGTCACCACCTTCGGGGAGGCCGTCAAGCTCGACCTCCCGCTCACCACCACCCAGGAGCCTTCAGAATAGACCAAGTAGGCACGTAGCGCTCAATCGTAGGAAAATAGATTGAACAAAGAGTCGTCTGAGCTACGTGTTGTGGAGTGTTATGAGTAGAGTGTATATCTCTGTTAGGCTTAAAGACAGAAATCTGGGCAACAACGGGAAACTTGACAACCACTGCAGTGCTGGCTCACTGCGCAGCAGTATTACCTCCCTTGTTGGTGGCTGTTTACCATCTACTATCTGCATTTTCTATAATCAAAGCTAGTTAAAGCTTTAAAATTCTATATATACTTAAACGTATATACTAATGTCATTAATTAAACAATCATATGTGCCCGCGCGGGTGAACACACACACACACACACACACGAGTATGGTCTGCAAAATACTTGAAAGATAATCATTGAGCAAATCCATCAGGAGGCCTTACGAAGTAGAAACTACCGAGGTGAGGGAACACGGATTCTGGGAGAGGTCATGTGTAACGAATCTCTTCGACGTCTACGTGCGAAATACATACATCTTTGTTTTAGACAACAGAGATGGAGAGGTGGATTGTGTGTGTACCTGGACATTGTACCACACATGAGAATGGTAACGAAAAAAGGATTTGCTGTCATGAGTAAGGGGGGAGACGCCTTCGATGGATAGGTTATTCAAGAGGACAGGAACAAAAGACCCATGTTAGAGAAGCTTTCTCGCAATGGGTTGGGGTTCATCAGTGGTGTGTCCCAGGATTCAGTGCTGAGTCCACTGCTTCTCTTGATCTACTATGTAAACAACTTGCAGAAATGGTTGGAGTCCTACATGAACGTGTTTACGGATGACGCCAAGGTGGTCGAACGTGTTTACGGTTGACGCCAAGGTGGTCATGAGGGATTTCTTTTTGAGAGAGAGAGAGAGAGAGAGAGAGAGAGAGAGAGAGAGAGAGAGAGAGAGAGAGAGAGAGAGAGAGAGAGAGAGGATTGTATCAACTTGGAAAAAGACAAAAACTCCAAGGTTGGTCTGATACATGGTGGTGGATAAGATTATTTAACGTGAGAAGATGCGAAATAATGAGGATGGGACATAACGAAAGAGGGCCTCACAGCACCGAGACCATCTGGCTAGGGAACAACTGCAGGAAGGGATGGATGTGAGAGAGACTTGAGAGCAGAGAGTTATCCAGCCTGTCACCAGAGATCCACCGTAAGACAACAGTAGAAAAGACGAACTGTCTCATGGCAAATAGCAGAACTCCATTACAATTCACGGATACAGAACGAATCCGCCGTGCTGACATCCTGTTCAAGGCGTCTCGCGTTTAGTCACTGCATTAAAAAAAAAAAAAAGCATAAAGATCTAACAGCGAAATGAGAAGAGTAAGGGGAGACTAAATTGCAACCTTTTAATTTTCATACCAGTTTAACGACATTAACAGGGAACATTTCTTGGAAAGATGCAGAGAGAGAGAGAGAGAGAGAGAGAGAGAGAGCAACAGCGGCCATAACTCATGCACAAAACCTTTTAGAAAAGACGTAATTAAGTATTTTCCACACTATAATAATACATGGAAGAAATCGACCGAGTGAGGAAATTGTAAATGTGAACAATATCCATTAATGTAAACAGATGTGTAGCTGACAATATTCGAGAGATGGGGCCAACCAGTGTAGAAGAACTCCCTCCCCGTGGACTGTAGAAATAGGTCATCACACACCATCAGAAATGTGTGTCCGGCGAAGGCCACCCGCCCCCAAGAGCCTGTGCACTCTACCCCATAAGGATCTGGCCACACGCCCCTATACCCTATCCAATCGTCTTAAAACCTACCCACTCGCCCTCTAGACCTGCTCTAACCCCTAGACTCACCCTCTAAGCCTGCCCTATCGCCCCCCCCCCCCTGGTTTCACCCTCTAAATCTGCCTTACCGCCCCCTAGACCCGCCCAACTCGCCCTCTAGGCCTGCCTTCTCGCCCCCTGGGCCCACCCCAGTCCCTTCATCAGAGGCTACCGTCAGTGTTAACCTGTACATAGCCAAATGTGACGACTTTTGCACAAGAATGGAAAGAGTCTGACTGTTGTTCTCTTGTATGTTACTATGTTGATTATTTATTATAATTATGTCTCACGTATGTTGATTTTGTTTTAAACATTAAATATAAGTATGTCGACCTTGTTTTTATTACCAAGAAAACTACGTAATCACACACTTCACGAGAACTAAAGTGATTGCTATACCAAGATTAATATCTACTTTCTCATGCAAAATTTCCAGCATTTTCTTTTTTTTTAACGAGAGAAAATTATTTTCGACCTGGAACGTATATGGTGGAACGAAAGATACAGTGTAAAATGTATAATGGGGTAAACCATGGAGAGTTTTGTGGAGCCTGGATGTGGAAAGGGAGCTGTGGTTTCGGTGCACTATACATGACAGCTAGAGACTGAGTGTGAACGAATGTGGTCTTTTCGTCTTTTCCTAGCGCGACCTCGCGAGGGGGGGGGGGGATGCTAGTTCATGTGTGGTAGGGTGGCGGCGAGAATGGATAAAGGCAGCAAGTATATGTACATGTGTATATATGTATATGTCTGCGTATGTATATGTATGTATATGATGAAATGTATGGGTATGTATATGTGCGTGTGTGGGCGTTTATGTACATACATATGTATGTGGGTGGGTTGGGTCATTCTTTCGTCTGTTTCCATGCGCTACCTCTCTGACGGGGGAGGCGGCGAGAGGCTCCGCCTGAGGGAAGTGTATTTGTGTGTTGCTGTCAAGATCTTGATTACGTATGAAATTCGTGTGTCTGTTCTACTGCCTGCCTTTCTGTGTGTGTTAGCTTCAGTAGAAAATCCATCATCAACACTATGGTTGGGGGTCAACACCCTGTCAGTACAGGCCACGATCTTCAACACGGACACCCTTAGAGAAAACTCGAGCAGAGTACCACCAAATTGTCGGCTGGCTAAGCATGCCACACAGTGCCTTACCCCCAACCTAAGTTGATACCCTTCTGTCTACCAACTAGAGGAAGGATGAACAGCGGGCTGAGCTGTGCGCTGTCTGTACAAGGAACAGTCCATTTCACGTCACACATGTTGGTCCGTTGTGTTCTCAGCGTATGGGTATTGTTCGTCATTGAGGAATAACACTGCCTTATTCTGTCTCCTAGTCATCATGCAATTTGGAGGTAAAGGTGAGTGGGGAGTGGTGGAAGGGCGACGACTTCACCGGATCAGTTTTAACGGTAGGTGAGGTGCCTCAAACTAGACAAGTTTATCATGTCTGCTTAACCTCGGCCATCTCTCTTGATACAGTCAATTGCTATTAAATCTGGTAATGTTCGTGTGGTTACGAGGATTCGTATTACTTTCCCACTGCCACAGCTGTAAACATCACGGATTATTAGACTCGCAGTGTCTTTCGTACATGATGAGGCTGGATGACGACAACTGTACAGAATTAGTATGCTAAACCAGTGCGTTGCAGGAGACCTGTATCTGTGTGGCAGAGCCTGCATGCAAGAGCTCCTTGCTCAAGTCCCTTACCAGGGATGGTAGGATATCTGTTGTGATGGCAACAGAACGCTGCCCTGCCCGACCATGGGTATTTCAGTGACAATGCGTGTGTGTGTGTGTGTGTGTGTGTGTGTGTGTGTGTGTGTGTGTGTGTGTGTCGTTCCTCCTACGCTGCGATTGCTATACAATTGTATGGCGATCTTCGCGATTTCTGGTCAACCCGGGTAAGGCTATAGCGAAAATACAGTGACGGTCGTTAATCCACGCTCCGACGAAAGGCTGGCTAATGACCTTTTTTAAAACAGTTCAGTTCCTGCCTACACCTCTGATGGTCGACCATCTCCTTTTCCCTCCGTAGCGGTTACAATTGCGGAGGTGGTGCTTCTTCCTTTGTGAAAGCCACTGTGACTGTAGAGGCTGCTGTCTTTAAGGTGCCATCTTAAAGATCAACCATTTTGGTCAACAACTTTTCCCTGGGACTTGAAAGAGGGAAATATGTTGGTGGGTCTTCTGGTCGGTATTTGGTATTCCCAGTTGTGTTGCCAGTGTCACCTCCTCGCAACTCCAGCAAGGTCTCGTGTGTCGATCAATGCCATGTTGGTAAGGTAGCAGAGGCTCTGTGTTCCATAATACCTACGTGTCCTCTGTGTTCACTCTTTTCTGAGGCTGTTTTCTCGTTTGTAGACAGTCTGTCCGTAGCTCTGGGACGTCTGTCCTCTCGGTGAGAGTTAGCTGTCAGGGAAGAGTCGTACCCAGACCAGGGTCTGGCGGGGAACGACAGCCACTGTGGAACTTCCGTCTCCTTCTCGTGGTTATGGTTCCCGTTTTTTTTTTTCCTGGTGTGATTTTTTTAACACATTCATGAGTTCGTGGTGTCCCACGCCAGACCTGGGTCGTCTATAATGTTTGTTCTATTCAGTGATGCCTCCTGTGTTCACATGTAGACGACGAACTCCTTACCACAATGATTTTGGTTCTTTGTACATTTGTGTTAAGATACTGACTGTCTTTTCTCCTCATGTTTATCATGATCTGTTCATGCCTTCTAAATCACGGTTAATAGGATATCCCTCTATAGTGTACGACTCTTATAATTTCCCAGGTTGAGAGGGAGTACGACAATGTTGTCACTGATGGAGGGAACTGCTCTAGACTGTGCTGTCTTTTAGTGTTGTATAACACGTGACTTCCGCCTCATCTGTTTCTCAGTGTCTCTCTTCCTAGTGTGTACTAGGGAGTTTGGCGTGTCATAATTACACTGGAGTGATTCCACTGTGTTTCTGTATGTGTGTTCACAATCGATGGGTCCAGGAAACATGAATCGGGTCTGTCGACATGGCGACCCCTCCAAGGTACACACGATCGCTGTAGGTAGGTTAGTTCAAGGTGATGATGATAATGATGTCCTTCCGCAGAGTCTGTCAGTCTCCTAAAAAGGCAGTAGACGCCGAGTGCCTTATATGCAATCGAGGAAGTTTGGCTCCAAGTGTTCCGTGCCATAAAAATCTTCTCGGTTGTTCCGTTCCAGCTCGGCATATGTAGAGCGTCCAAGATATGCAGGTCTGGCTTTACAATACTTGGATGACACAGATTGTTTCGGTGTCCCTTGAATCTTGTAGTAATATGGGTGCACTAGTCTCCCTAGACGCAGCGACAGTGTGACATCTACACTGACATGTCCAAGTGAGGTCATTAAGTCTAGGAAATGAATTTCTAAATGATGAAATTCGAGAAACGTTTTCTGTTGTCGGTCTATTCTAACACCAGTGGCCACCCATGCATGAAGCTGTCGGCTGCAATTATGCTACATATCCGAAAAAAAAAAAATACTTTTCGCATTATCATTAATAAAATAGATTTCCTTTAAAACCTCATTATAAGGATTATTTTTGATGATGAGTACAAATCTGGGGCTGAAATATAGTGTTATAGTCTTTATCACCTTAGTCTGAGGGGTCCGACTCGTTGACCAGTTCTATGAGGTTCAACTTCTCTATTCCTTGTCGTGACCTCTTCTCGCTTGTCTTCTCCCCCCGACGGAGGGATACAGGGAGGCGTGCTTCCTTTCTGGGTGACCTCTGGGCTTTTTTTTTTTTTTCCGGCTGTTCTCTCGTAGGATTTTCATGGGGGTGGAGTGGACCTCGGCCGTGACTTTTATTGTTTCCAGCGCTGGTGCTGGGTCGTTGACGGGAACGCTGTGGTCACTTGTCCCAGTATTCTCCCCCATGAGAGTGGAGAGCTGTGCCGCTTGGATCCTGTGGCCCAGCAGGGCTGCCAGACCTTCTGTGAAAATTGATGAGGACCTTGGTTAAGTCCGACACGAGGATCATGCCACGTGGGATCGGCTGCTCCTCCACCGTGCGTGGCGTTGGGGATGTCGGAGATAGTCCGGGGAACTGTCTGCATCCCGTGGGGCCGCTGCTGCCTATTTTGTTGGCCCTAAACGAAGGTGATTGTAGGGGCTGGCTGGCATATGGTGGCAGCCGGTTTTGTGTGTGGTGGCAAGGGCCTGCTGGCGTGCACCCTCTTCGTGTGTTCGGGGAAGCCCGGGTCCCAAGCGTGGTGTTTTCCTCCACAATTTGTACACATGGGCTTTATTTACTCGCCCTTCTTTAGCATGGCGAGGCACAGTTCCGTTCTGTGCCTCAGTGCGCAAAATGGTGAATATAACCTTGAGGTGGTTTTCCAGGGGATCCAGGGCCAGTTCCTTTTGATATCTCAGCACCACAGATTTGGTCTCCTTCAACCACACCGTCGTTGTTTGCAAGGGGCGGTGGCTTTGTTAGTGGCGGCGATGGAAGTGCAAGCAGGGGCAGCGTCGGTGGTCTTGGTCTACAAGGCCTCACCCAGGCGCCTGAGGTTTCCGTCTTCCTACTTTTCATGCGGTCTTCGTCTTCATTTTCAAGGCGGGGATCAAAGTCGCCTTTTGTTCTTGTGACATCGCAGGCGAGGGATGGGGGGGGGGGGGTCCCGGTTTGAAGAGCGTAAACCCTCCATGCCGGACGCAGTAGGCGAAAGACCCTGCATCTGAGGATTTATGAAGAGCCTCCCCTAACAGTCCACAGAACCCCACGGCGTCTCGGCAGGCTGCTGCTGACCCACTATGCGCGCACGAACCCACTCTGAGGTGTCCGTCACTCCGGGAGCTTCTGGAGGATGCGAAGGCCCTTCCACGATACCGGAAGAAAGGAAGAAAATGAGTAAAAGAGAAAGTCTCCAATAAATCCACAGGACCAGGCTTGAATGGCAAGAGACCCCCAAAAGAAAAAGGGGGTTCCAACGGGAGGACCTAAGCCGTGAGAGTCTGTGCTTAACAATACCAACAGACACATCATTATTTACGTGCCACCACGGTATCCGCTTCCCGTCCGTGCAGGAACACGTCCTCTTGATTGGTCACCTCAGGGCGATGGCTCCACCCCTTTTACTCTACCCACCAATGACTCGGAGACCCGCGCCAGGTTCACGAATCCAACTTCTTGTCCCATCGTTTGTGCTATATTTCAACGTGTCAATGTTCGCAGATATAGACTAATAACGAGTCTGATTCTCGGTGTCCTCAAATGTCATTTTTGTGTTCGTTTTTCATCCTAACCAACCCACGTAAAGTTTCGCCATAATAAACAACCGAGTAGGTATTGCAAGGAATCTTGTATACTGCACTCTTCCATTACCAACTGCGCCTTCGCGTTTCTTGTTCACGAAGCCCTTTAACATTCGTGCCTGACGCACACATCATACCCATACCTGCCTTCTGTAGGAACCCGTCCATATACTGAGTCTTACTACGTGAATGCGGAACAATCATAAAATCACCATCCACCTTACTGTCATTCATATGCCTACTCGCTGTCCCTTGTGCCTTCCTTTGTTAACTCATCCCAACGAAAACTCCGATATCTTAAAAGGCTTCAGTTATGTCGCTACGCTCCTCACTTCAGTATTTTTCAAAAAGAACCCGACCACTTCACCAGATGCTGTTCTTTCACTGTAAGCCGACACGAGAAACACGTCATCTGCCTGTCAGTTGCCGATAAACTGAGAATTTCTCGTTAATGTTTATCCTATGAATGACCATATCTATGTAGGGTAAATTTTCCTCCCTCTTCAATTTCCAAAGCAAATAAATACCCCCATCGTCGTCATTATTGGTCATCCTCCTTAACTCGTTCTCCAATCTCGTTCCTTCTGATACCACCATCAGGAGGTAACTTGCCCCCTGTGTCGCTTTATACACGAAGGCTCCGAATTTTACGGACAATGTTATTTGTTTCACATAGTCTGCCTTTCGCACGAGCAGGTCACGCTCACATTTTCTATGATTCTCTTCCCTGCCTCCCCGACCGTCCAACTGAAATTCGAACACCTCAATCCTTCTATCATAATCAGAGGTGTTTCTCAAGTAAGCACGACTAACTGTCCTAAGAGTGTCTGACAGCGGCCTTGCTAAAGCATCTGGCCCATTTGTGCGAAGCGCTACCTATACTAGAGGTGACAGGTCTCATTGGTATCCCCGGCTGATGTACTTTTGGAAGGCCCCGCAGCCTTGGAGGTCTGTCTGGGCGCTTCTTCCAAGAGTCCAAAATGATTTCTTTCCTCTTTCGGTCTTCTTTAAGATTCCTCTGGCCTTGATCTTGAACCTGGTTGCCTCAGACTGCGAACACCCCCAAGCGTTTCTTATCGAGAGCTGTTACATCTAGCAACTCACGACATTTTCCTGAAGTCACTTTTGTTCATTATTATTACTCTCTCACCTTTATCAGCTTGAGTAACCACTAAGTCATCACATTCACCTAACTTTTATGATTCTTCGCTGTACCTCCCAAGTAAGGCATTTTTTTTTCTCTCCATCAGATAACGCTTGAAAACACGCAATGACGACCTCGTTTAAAAGCTTCATCCACATCCTTTTCTTTCCATCCATAATTCTTGTTCCCACATTGTATGCAACTTCTTCCGTTCACTCCTGTATCAAACTTTAAACCTACAGCGAGAGCTTGAGTATATCATATGTCCGACAGTTGTTTGTCGGGCAAGTTCATCACCAAGTTCGTCCTTCCTCCCTTGTTCCACTCACTAGCAACATATAACTGTGTTTCCTTTCCTTTCAGTCTTTCCCTCTACACCTTTCCCCTAGTTTTCCAACCTTCTCACTAAATATCTAGGTAGCACAGTCTCGCTGGCACCACTCAACAACTGTATTTTGCTGGACAAACTTATACACGCCTCCCTTTGAGAAAACTGGAGCACTTTCAGTAAACATTTACTTGGCTCATTAACTACTTGGGCGTACACTTAGCTGGGACTAGTTCTTCCTGGCAATCGCACTTCTATTTCTACTCTCCTGCCACCAATTGACATGTTAACTGGATTCGCGACATGTGTGCAGACATGTGGTGGTAAAGAAACTCAAAAACGTCGAAATATTGCACAAAGGACGGGACAAGAGGACGAACAACTGAAGCCTCGCACATCACCAGTACGCATCCTTAATTCTGGCGCGGGTCGTCAGAGCAGCGGAGGGGGCGGAACCATCGCCCGGAGGTGACCGATCAAGAGGACGCATTCCTGACCGGACGGGACGGGAGGCTGACCCTGTGGTGGCACGTAAATGGTGTTGGTTCTGTATCATTCTCTCTGAAGAAGGCCTCTGTTCGGAACGACAGAGATTAAAGCAGTTCTGCTTCATTCTGAGTTACCTTACCAGCACACTTTAATGCATGCATATATATATATATATATATATATATATATATATATATATATATATATATATATATATATATATATATAAAACGCTCTTCCTAGGCTCCAGCCGCTCCAGGCTCAGTCCCCCAAACTTCTCGGTTTCTGAACAATCAAAAAAAAATAGACGTCAGTAATCAAATCTTTTTCCCCTAATATATGATGTAAACCCAAGGCACATGGACTCCCTGCACCTGAAGAAAACTTAAGCAACTTTAGTGTTCCCAAATCAATATGTGCTCTCCCAGTCTGGTTTTCCTCCCCATTCATCATACTAAGGGGACACCTGGAACGGTGGAGGAAAGGACAGACAAGACAAAAAAAAAAAAAATAATCTCCGGACCCTCTTACATCACTTATCCAGAAACGCTAAACACAGCAATTATTCTCTTTAACTCTCCCCAACCACCAACTGGACCTCGAGCATCCGAAAAATTACGACGGTGATACGTGCAGCTGTGTCCGTAACGCTGTCCTGTGCAATGCCGAACTTGATGAAAACCTTTGGAACCACAAGGAACAACACTGTGGTGCAGAGACGCGTTGTTGAATAAACATGAATGCGACGAGATGGAACAATATCAAAGAAGAGATCACCCCTTGCAAATTTGGTTTGGAGGATGACCAGGAAGAAACATGTGATCAAAAACAAAGTAATCAAGCGAGTATCGGACATGGGCGTCATCCTGACGCCAGAGGATATCTCGAGAGGTCGCTCACTGCCTCCATAAAATGCGTGAACGAAGGAGGCCAGTGATCATCAGAAATAAAAGAAATAAAATAAAATATAAGACTTAAAAAGAAGCAGATTTGTTAAGTGGGAAGGCTACGAAAAGGATATGATACTTTTTACTAAAACTATCAAAGGGTTTAATAATCTCGATCCAAGAGAATCTGGAAAAAGGTTGGGGTCATGTATGACACAAATTAGCAACCAACCTAGCTCAATTCTGTAATGGCTGGCCTGCATGAGGAAAAGTTGCCCGATTTGCGATAAAAAAAAATTTCCATTTAAATCATTTGAAATGAACGGACATCGAACATGTACATCCTTTACGGTACAGTTTCTGCCTTTTATTAAAGCGAAATCGTTGAAAAAAAATTACATATATTACCTACGTTACTTTACTACCTGCCATGTACTAAATTCCCTAACCATAGGAAATTAATTCTGAAATTATCATCTGAAACAATATGTAATAATACCTGAATACTGATACCAATGTTTTTTTTTTTTTTTTTTTTTTTTTTTTTTTATACTTTGTCGCTGTCTCCCGCGTTTGCGAGGTAGCGCAAGGAAACAGACGAAAGAAATGGCCCAACCCCCCCCCCCCCCATACACATGTACATACACACGTCCACACACGCAAATATACATACCTACACAGCTTTCCATGGTTTACCCCAGACGCTTCACATGCCTTGCTTCAATCCACTGACAGCACGTCAACCCCTGTATACCACATGACTCCAATTCACTCTATTTCTTGCCCTCCTTTCACCCTCCTGCATGTTCAGGCCCCGTTCACACAAAATCTTTTTCACTCCATCTTTCCACCTCCAATTTGGTCTCCCTCTTCTCCTCGTTCCCTCCACCTCCGACACATATATCCTCTTGGTCAATCTCTCCTCACTCATTCTCTCCATGTGCCCAAACCATTTCAAAACACCCTCTTCTGCTCTCTCAACCACGCTCTTTTTATTTCCACACATCTCTCTTACCCTTACGTTACTTACTCGATCAAACCACCTCACACCACACATTGTCCTCAAACATCTCATTTCCAGCACATCCATCCTCCTGCGCACATCTCTATCCATAGCCCACGCCTCGCAACCATACAGCATTGTTGGAACCACTATACCCTCAAACATACCCATTTTTGCTTTCCGAGATAATGTTCTCGACTTCCACACATTTTTCAAGGCTCCCAAAATTTTCGCCCCCTCCCCCACCCTATGATCCACTTCCGCTTCCATGGTTCCATCCGCTGACAGATCCACTCCCAGATATCTAAAACACTTCACTTCCTCCAGTTTTTCTCCATTCAAACTCACCTCCCAATTGACTTGACCCTCACCCCTACTGTACCTAATAACCTTGCTCTTATTCACATTTACTCTCAACTTTCTTCTTCCACACACTTTACCAAACTCAGTCACCAGCTTCTGCAGTTTCTCACATGAATCAGCCACCAGCGCTGTATCATCAGCGAACAACAATTGACTCACTTCCCAAGCTCTCTCATCCCCAACAGACTTCATACTTGCCCCTCTTTCCAGGACTCTTGCATTTACCTCCTTTACAACCCCATCCATAAACAAATTAAACAACCATGGAGACATCACACACCCCTGCCGCAAACCTACATTCACTGAGAACCAATCACTTTCCTCTCTTCCTACACGTACACATGCCTTACATCCTCGATAAAAACTTTTCACTGCTTCTAACAACTTGCCTCCCACACCATATATTCTTAATACCTTCCACAGAGCATCTCTATCAACTCTATCATATGCCTTCTCCAGATCCATAAATGCTACATACAAATCCATTTGCTTTTCTAAGTATTTCTCACATACATTCTTCAAAGCAAACACCTGATCCACACATCCTCTACCACTTCTGAAACCGCACTGCTCTTCCCCAATCTGATGCTCTGTACATGCCTTCACCCTCTCAATCAATACCCTCCCATATAATTTACCAGGAATACTCAACAAACTTATACCTCTGTAATTTGAGCACTCACTCTTATCCCCTTTGCCTTTGTACAATGGCACTATGCACGCATTCCGCCAATCCTCAGGCACCTCACCATGAGTCATACATACATTAAATAACCTTACCAACCAGTCAACAATACAGTCACCCCCTTTCTTAATAAATTCCACTGCAATACCATCCAAACCTGCTGCCTTGCCGGCTTAAAAAGTCTTCGACGGCAAATTTCTGACACAAAAGGAACTTGGCGAAAGGCACAGTTTTTCCCATATTGTTGCTGTAACTACGCAGAAGCGATCCCACAAGGCAATAATGGGCGACAAATAAATGATTTATGGAACACGATGCATTTTCGAGGCTGAAAGCAGCATGACTGAAGCGAAACGCAACTCAAACGTTGCAAATCACCAAAACCATATGTAATATAAATACGAATTTACCAAATAAAGTAAAAACTAAAATAGAATGTTCCTGCCAGACTTCGATTTATATATAAAATAAACGAGTGAAACAAGGCAAACAAGAAACGTCCTTATTTCTCATAAGAGTATGAAAAGATATCACTAAACAATATAGCTAAAGTAGAACGAGCAGAGCCTTAATTTTTTTTACTTCGCAAATGCTTCCGGAACAATAAACGCAATTCCAAAGACGTACTTCTAAAGACATATACGGGTTGGGTGTAACAATGGCCATATATCCAGTGAGTTTGTATGGTCTTAAAAATACTTTGAACAAATGAAGACACTGAAAATTTCGACAAGCAAACAATAGGCCTAATGCCCGAACCAACCTACATAAAAGCGTATTTCTTACGTACCTATTTAGTCGCTTATCACTACCTTGTTTTCGTTAACCAAATTATATAAATCGTAGAATAACGTTTGTAAGGGGGAAATGTCGCTCTTCTCAAATGCCGTGGCTCACGTCCGGCATAGGCATAGGCAAATGATTGTTCTTTTCATTTACTGTCCATCATGGCCACTGAACTTTGCTGCTGGGAATTCTTAAGTTCGGTTTTGCCGGATATCTCTTTAGAAATAATTGTACTAACCCCCCCCCCCATTTATCAACGAACTCAAAAGTATCACCACTTTTGTTAGGATGTATAGGAAAGGCGCAACCACTGCTCTCGAAAAGAGACCCAATCGAGCAACCTGTTGTTTTAACAAGAAAATCGTCGCCATATTGGAAAGACCAAAATCGCGCCAAGTGTTACAGACGCATTTCCAGCATACATCATATGGAAAGTCGTGGAACACTGTGTTGTGCATTCGGATGCACAAAATGCAATAAAAATAGTGTACGGAGTGACAGGGAAGGTAGCAGTGATGATGAATCTGTGATTACGAGGCAATTCCCGAGGACTTTTTACCCGTAAACAGCTTTTAGTTTATTTTACGGCCGACCTAATTCTTCTGGTTCTTGACCTGACCAACCCAATGGGTACTTCCAAGAATCCACTGGGACAAGTGAACTAAAACACCGTAAAACTTTTCCTGCAAATTCACGATCTGTCGAGAGCATTAAGCAAGAAAAATCGTCAGCTTATGCCTGTGTCTACGTCGAACTTTAACCACAACTCTCCCGCAAGCCTCGATTTTTTGTTTTTCAAAATAAATGGCTTATCCACTGATCTTGCACCTTTTTGGATCAATTCTCCACACTTTTGAAACTGCAGAGGATGTATCCGATTTGATCCTCCCAAAATTTGGGAAAAAATATAAAATGGGTAAATAGTAAGGAAAAGGTACAAAGGGGACAATACAGTGCACGACCTACGTTAGCCCAAGCCTATCATCCATCCCAGCAAACGACTACAATTCGTCTTAAAGAATAAAGAAAATAGCTTATACCATACAAGCACAGAGATGAACACATTATTAAGCAAAAGGATACTTAATTCAGAACATAATACAGTATACAAATCTGGAGAAAGCCATAAATCATTCCTTCTTTCCGTTTATTTTAGCTTCCAATAATGCAATTACAGCGAGGTCCTAACAACTGTTTGGGTAGTTCCAATAATTTTCCGATTCTAACTCTTTAACAATTGATACTCGACCAAATTGGAGCAACAACTTCATGTAAAACCCCTTCTAGAAACTGGCTTATCACTCTAGCAGACTACACTGGCCTCATTTCTTATAGATATAAGACAGTGGTTAAAGGAAACAATTACTTTCTAGAATCACACTTACTTTCGTGTGGACATCTGTAGCCATCTTCCCTTATTACTGTTGGGGACAACAATTACAATCTATTGGTGGCTTCTTGTTTGCCTCTCTCGCTACCACATAACGTTCTTCACTCTTGTCTACGTGTCCAAGAAAGTGATCCCCTCTTCCAGCCTTCAGCACTTACAGTGAGAAACGAACAGTTTTCTGATCAACCAAACCTCTGCACAGTTACTCGGCTACTGGACCCCGAGCAGCCTGCCGTGTGGCCGACTACCCTTGGATCACTGCTTCATTTGGATAATGAACTCACTTGCTCCTTGTCAGAGGAAATTTCTAGTGCTCTTTATCTAGGAGATCATTGATGCTCATTGAATTAACGTGTTTTATTTGTCTGTCGATTCATTCTTGGTCCTGAGATGATAACAAGTAAAAAAAAATTGATTAAGTTCGAAGTTCCACACATATTAGATACGAATCCGTATCGAACATTGAGATTATGGTAACGAACCTACGTCAAAACCACACACTGGATTCGGATCCGTATTGAATATTGTCATACTAATGATTATCAAAGACTATGAATAATTATAAAGCAGTCGAAGCCACATGATGCCTTATTTGTATAGCTATCCCCTTCCGTAAGTAGAGACAAGTAACGTTTTTGTCATTTCTTGTTCATCTATTTTTTGCTTAATTCCTCCTGTTTTCCAAAGTTTATTGCCTTGTCTGTGTTTCTATTATTCTTAGTGAAAAGCATTTTCTATTTTATTGATTTAAACAAATTTATGTAAATGAAGTGGTTGCGTTTATCTGTATGTGAAATGAGCCACCCGTTTATTTAGCACTGGATTTAACACGCACTGGTTAAGAAGGTAATCATTAGATGGAGCCTCAAGACTTTATACTACACACAGAGCCAGGCGGGAACGGTCCACTTCTTTACAAGCAACAGCTTCACGTAACCATGATCAAATATAATACAGTGCCCCAATGCAATATATATATATATATATATATATATATATATATATATATATATATATATATATATATATATATATATATATATATCCCTGGGGATAGGGGAGAAAGAATACTTCCCACGTATTCCCTGCGTGTCGTAGAAGGCGACTAACAGGGGAGGGAGCGGGTGGCTGGAAATCCTCCCCTCTCGTTTTTTTTTCAATTTTCCAAAAGAAGGAACAGAGAAGGGGGGCCAGGTGAGGATATTCCCTCAAAGACCCAGTCCTTTGTTCTTAACGCTACCTCGCTAATGCGGGAAATGGCGAATAGTATGAAAGAAAGATATATATATATATATATATATATATATATATATATATATATATATATATATATATATATATATATGTTGGAAAGGATCACAAGTTTGCGCGTGATCAAGATATTCCTATTAAACACGATAAGTTCCCAAGTGCACTTTCGTGTAATAATCACATCATCAGGGGAGACACAAGAGAGAAATGTAAGTATATCAACTGACAGCACATCGATCCCTGTATACCAAACCACTCCAGTTCGCTCTGTCTCATGCATGCCTTCCACCCTCCTGCATGTTAAGGTTCCAATCACTCAAAATCATTTTCACTTCATCCTTCCATCTCCAATTTGTTGTCCCCCTTCTCCTTGTCCCCTCCATTTCTGTCATACCCTTTTTGTTAACCTCTCCTCTCATTCTTTCAATACGTCTAAACCATTTTAGCACATCCTCGTCATTTCTCTCAACAGCATTCTTACACTCTTTATTACCACATACTCTCATACACTTTTATTACTTACTCGATCAAATCACGTCACACCACTCACTGTCCTCAAACATTTCATTTCCAATACATCCACCCTCCTCTGCACATCCTCATCTATAGCCCATGCCCTGCATCCATATAATATTGTTGGGCCTACTTATTATACCTTCAAACATACCCATTTTTGCCATTCCAAATAATGGCTTTCTTTCCACACATTTCTGAATGCTTTCAGGACTTCTGTCCCTTCACCCTTCCTGTGACTCACTTCCACTTCCATGATCCCATTTGCTGCTATGTCCACTCCCTGGCAATTAAAACATCCATTTTCCTTCAGATTTTCTCCTTTCAAATTAACACCCCAACTAGCCTGTCTCTCCCTCCTGCTAAACCTAACAAACTTGCTTTTATACACATTTACTCTAACTTCCAGCTTTCTCACACTTCCAAACTCAGTCACTAACTTCTGTAAACAACTGACTCACTTCCAAGGCACCCTGATACCCTGCAAACTGTATACTCGCCCCTCTCTCCAACAGTCTTACATTCATCTCCCTCATCACACAATCCGTATACACATTAAACAGCCATGGTGACATCACCCAACCCTGCCACATACCTAGCCTCAGTATTTGCAGTATCCATCCAACAAAGATAACAAATGAATTAAAATCTTCCATATGATTTAAGTCATATGAATGCTTAATCCTGCAATTTAAATAAATATTTTTTGTAGCACATAACTTGCTGCATTATATTTACGATTAATGCCATCATTATTAGTAGTAATACATGTAATAGCATAGTTTTATCTTTGGCATCCAGATTGATTAGGAAATATACAACCAAATAAGTAATTGGTAATCTTATTTAGTGTCCAAATTTACTCTCAGTGCATGAATAGTAGAAATTATGATTCAAAAGTTGCCTTACCGCCAATTTGTCATTAAATCCAACAAAGTGAAAAAGCAAGAGATCACAGCTGCTTCATCCAGCAATGCCACAACCTAAGCCAGCTAGCAACTGCCCTGAACCCTATCCATCACTCATGGTGACCTGCTTTGGTGAAAATTTACTCAGAACCATGTCCACCTCCTTCCTATTATTTGCTTTCAAGGCCCATAACTATCATCCATATAAATCCATCCAAACTATATCTTGAAATACACCATCTTTTCCTTATCCTCACAGATAATAACTTTTCCTTCAACTTTCCTTAGAATACCAAGGACCTTTCTCCCCTTATTCACTGTGACTCATTTCAGCCTTAACAGCCACGTCCACTTCCAGGTACTGAGAATACTCTATTCCTTCCAGGCCCTATCCCTTTAAGCTTAATCCCTAACTGTCTTGTCTATTCCCTGACTACATTTCTTTATCTATTTTTTTATATTAACTTTCAATTTCTTTTACACACAACCAAAATTTCTTTGTCACCATTTGCTGGGAATTCCCTCAGGTATCATCACAGATTTGTCACCCCAAAATAACAACTCATTTGCCTTCTATCCCCCCTCCACCAAACCTCCTGCGTATTGCAGACCAGCCCTTAGCCTCAAGATTTTCTCCTTTACCTCCCCCATTGCCCTAACCATAATCATATGGCAATGGCAACAGAACATGTCCTTGATGCAGACTCATCTTCGATGGGAACATGCCCTTATCCCTTCCTACTCACATACATGCCCTCTTCTCTTGGTAAAATCATCTACTGCATTTAACAACTTTACCATTACCTCATATATACACAACATCTTCCATAAGGCATATCTGTCAACCATATCAAGCTTTTTCCATCTACATATGTAAAATGCAAGTTTTTATTACTCCAAGATTTCCCATACATATTCTTCTCATTAAAGTCCTGGTCCACACATCATCAACCCTTCATGAAACTACATTGTTCATCCCCAGTAAGCTGTTCTGAGCGCAACACTGCTCAAGAGAATAATAGAATTAATGAGAAAGAAATGGTAGGCTGGATACAAGAAGAAATCAGTTATTCATTTGTGTCCACTAAATGCTACCAAAGGATTAAATTAAATGATAGTCTATCATATCATGAAATTATATCATATTACAAAGAAATTTTATAAAAACAAATCAAAATTAGTAAATGAAAACTTAAAAAAGAATTTCTCAGCATCTATTGGGGATCAGTATCAGATCAACTTTGGAACTTTTCTATGTTCTCTTAGAGGTAGATATGATACTCCTTTCTTTCTACCTTCCTCATAACTTTGGCATCATCCACAAACATATTAAGGTAAGGAATTAGTCTCTCGGACAAGTCATTCTTAAATATCATGAAGAGCATTGGTCCTAGAGTAGAACTTGGGCATGCCACTGGTGTCATTAACCACATTGAGAATGCTCCTCTGGAATGTGTCCTTTTTTCTTTTCCAATACATTGGGCATGTCACTGGTGTCATTAACCACTTTGAGAATGCTCCTCTGGCATGTGTCCTTTTTTCCTTTCCAATACATCGAGATCACTTATCTATCACAGTTTTCCTCTTCTTCTTGCTTGAAAATCCAGCTTCTCTAGCAGCCTCCTATGAGTTAAAATGTCAAATACTTTCTGGCATTCCAACTACAGAAAACTACAGAGCACATTATCTCAGAGAAAAATATGACATTCATAACACATGATCTTTCCCTGAAACCCTGCTGCTTTTCTCTTAGGTAGTTGCTACTTTACAAGTGGTCACTATTTACTTTTGGATTATCTTTTCCACTACTTTATGGACTGGTCTGTAAGTCAGGGTATCCTACCTACCTCTTTCTTAAAGATGGGTGTGAAGCTTGCTTTCTTCCATTCTGGTGCTCTACCTGTCTCCAGCAGCATCTTATATAAAGATTTAAGTGATTTGTCAAGTGTATTTCCGTACATCTTTAACATATATGGATAAATCTCATCAGGGCCATGAGCCTTATGTGGGTCATGAAATTTAGTATTTTGTTTGTCTTTTCTGGATATTTTAATGCTTTCCAAGACCTACTCCCATTCCCTTTCACTGGTGAAAGCCCTTTTGAATTTGTCATTCATTTTCTTATACATCTTCACAGCATCCTTAAAAATCTCTGAATCCCTAACTTTTTTTTTGGTCGTTCTTTAACTGAGTTTACTCCTGATGAATTTAAGGAAAAGTGGGGTGGCGATGGGAATGAATAAAGGCAGACTATGATGTACATGTGTATATATGTATATGTCTGTGCGTGTATATATATGTATACGTTGAGATGTATAGGTATTTATATTTGCGTGTGTGGATGTGTATGTATATACATGTGAATGTGGGTGGGTTGGGCCATTCTTTCGTCTGTTTCCTTGCGCTACCTCGTTAATGCGGGAGACAGCAACAAAGCAAAATAATAAATAAATAAAATATATTCTTTGTTTATATATTGGCCATTTCCCGCTCCAGCAAGGAAGCGCTAAGAATGAAGAACTGGGCCTTACAGGGTATATCCTTACTTGGCCCCCTTCTCTTTTCCTTCTTTTGGAAAATTAAAACGGGAGGGGAGGATTTCCAGCACCCTCACTCCCTCCCCTTTTAGTCGCCTTCTACAACACGCAGGGAATAAGAGGGAAGTATTCTTTCTTCCCTATCCCCAGGAATATATATATCTATTTTATTTCTTTATTATACTTAGTCGCTCTCTCCCGGATCAGCGAGGTAGCACAAGGAAACAGATGAAAGAATGGCCCAACCAACCCACATACACATGTATATACATACATGACCACACATGCACATACAATTACTTATACATTTCAACATATACATACACAGACACATACATATAAACACATGTACATATTCATACTTGCTGCCTTCATCCATTCCTGTCGCCATCCCACCACCCATGAAATGGCACCCCACCTCCCCTCGTGTGCAAGGTAGTGCTAGGAAAAGACAACAGAGGCCACATTTGTCCACACTCAGTCTCTAGCTTTCATGTGTAATGCACCGAAGCTTCACATGCCCTGGTTCAATCCATTGACAGCACGTCAACCCAGGTATACCACATCGTTCCAGTTCACTCTATTCCTTGCACGCCTTTCACCATCCTGCATGTTCAGGTCCCAATCACTCAAAATCTTGTTCACTCCATCTTCCATCTCCAGTTTGGTCTCCCACTTTTCATTCCCTCAACCCCTGACACATATATCCTCTTTGTCAATCTTTCCTCACTCATTCTCTCCATATGACCAAACCATTTCAATACACCCTCTTCTGCTCTCTCAACCACGCTCTTTTTATTACCACACCTGTCTCTTACCCTTTCATTACTTAATCAAACCTCCTCACACCACATATTGTCCTCAAACATCTTATTTCCAACACATCCACCCTCCTCCGCACAACCCTATCAATAGCCCACACCTCACAACCATATAACATTGTTGGAACCATTATTCCTTCAAACATACCCATTTTCGCTCTCCAAGATAACATTCTCGCCTTCCACACTTTCTTCAACACTCCCAGAACCTTCATCCCCTCCCCCACCCTGTGACTCATTTATGCTTTCATTTATGCTGCTAAATCCACTCCCAGATATCTATAACACTTCACTTCCTCCAATTTTTCTGCATTCAATCTTACCTCCCAATTGACTTGTCCCTCAACCCTACTGAACCTAATTATCTTGATCTTATTCACATTTACTCTCAGTTTTCTTCTTTCACTCACTTTACCAAACTCTCACCAGCTTCTGCAGTATCTCACCCGAATCAGCCAACAGCGCTGTATTATCAGCAAATAACAACTGACTCACTTCCCAAGCCCTCTCATCAACAGCAGACTGCTTACTTTCCCCTCTCTAAAACTCTTGCTTTCACGTCCCTAATAACCCCATCCATAAACAAATTAAACAGCCATGGAGACATCACACACTCCTGCCGCAAACCAACATTCACTGGGAACCAATGACTATCCTCTCTTCCTACTCGTACACATGCCTTACATCCTCGATAAAAACTTTGCTTCTAGCAACTTACCTCCCACACCATATACTCTTAATATCTTCCACAGAGCATCTCTATCAACTCTATCATATGCCTTCTCCAGATCCATAAATGCCACACAAATCCATTCATTTTTCTAAGTATTTCTCACATACATTCTTCAAAGCAAACACCAGATCTACACATCCTCCACCACTTCTGGAACCACACTATGCTTCCCCAATCTGATGCTCTGTATATGCCTTCACCCTCTCAATCAATACCCTCCCAAATAATTTCCAAGGAATACTCAACAAACGTATCTTTGCCTTTGTACAATGGCACTATCCATGCATTCCGCCAATCCTCAGGCACTTCATCATGAACCATACATACATTGAGTATCCTCACCAACCAGTCAACAACACAATAACACCCTTTTTCAATAAATTCCACTGCAATACCATCTAAACCCGCTACCTTGCCAGCTTTCATCTTCCACAAAGCATTCACTACCTCTTCTCTGTTTACCAAATCATTCTCCCTGACCCTCTCACTTTGCACACAACATTGACCAAAACATCCTCTCTCTCTCTCTCTCTATATATATATATATTTTTTTTTTTTTTGCTTTGTCGCTGTCTCCCGCGTTTGCGAGGTAGCGCAAGGAAACAGACGAAAGAAATGGCCCAACCCACCCCCATACACATGCCTTGATTCAATCCACTGACAGCACATCAACCCCAGTATACCACATCGCTCCAATTCACTCTATTCTTTGCCCTCCTTTCACCCTCCTGCATGTTCAGGCCCCGATCACACAAAATCTTTTTCACTCCATCTTTCCACCTCCAATTTGGTCTCCCTCTTCTCCTCGTTCCCTCCACCTCCGACACATATATCCTCTTGGTCAATCTTTCCTCACCCATTCTCTCCATGTGACCAAACCATTTCAAAACACCCTCTTCTGCTCTCTCAACCACGCTCTTTTTATTTCCACACATCTCTCTTACCCTTACGTTACTTACTCGATCAAACCACCTCACACCACACATTGTCCTCAAACATCTCATTTCCAGCACATCCATCCTCCTGCGCACAACTCTATCCATAGTCCACGCCTCGCAACCATACAACATTGTTGGAACCACTATTCCTTCAAACATACCCATTTTTGCTTTCCGAGATAATGTTCTCGACTTCCACACATTCTTCAAGGCTCCCAGAATTTTCGCCCCCTCCCCCACCCTATGATCCACTTCCGCTTCCATGGTTCCATCCGCTCCCAGATATCTAAAACACTTCACTTCCTCCAGTTTTTCTCCATTCAAACTCACCTCCCAATTGAATTGACCCTCAACCCTACTGTACCTAATAACCTTGCTCTTATTCACATTTACTCTTAACTTTCTTCTTTCACACACTTTACCAAACTCAGTCACCAGCTTCTGCAGTTTCTCACATGAATCAGCCACCAGCGCTGTATCATCAGCGAACAACAACTGACTCACTTCCCAAGCTCTCTCATCCCCAACAGACTTCATACTTGCCCCTCTTTCCAAAACTCTTGCATTCACCTCCCTAACAACCTCATCCATAAACAAATTAAACAACCATGGAGACATCACACACCCCTGCCGCAAACCTACATTCACTGAGAACCAATCACTTTCCTCTCTTCCTACACGTACACATGCCTTACATCCTCGATAAAAACTTTTCACTGCCTCTAACAACTTGCCTCCCACACCATATATTCTTAATACCTTCCACAGAGCATCTCTATCAACTCTAACATATGCCTTCTCCAGATCCATAAATGCTACATACAAATCCATTTGCTTTTCTAAGTATTTCTCACATACATTCTTCAAAGCAAACACCTGATCCACACATCCTCTACCACTTCTGAAACCACACTGCTCTTCCCCAATCTGATGCTCTGTACATGCCTTCACCCTCTCAATCAATACCCTCCCATATAATTTGCCAGGAATACTCAACAAACTTATACCTCTGTAATTTGAGCACTCACTCTTATCCCCTTTGCCTTTGTACAATGGCACTATGCACGCATTCCGCCAATCCTCAGGCACCTCACCATGAGTCATACATACATTAAATAACCTTACCAACCAGTCAACAATACAGTCCCCCCCTTTTTTTAATAAATTCCACTGCAATACCATCCAAACATCTTCCGCAAAGCTTTTACTACCTCTTCTCTGTTTACCAACTCATTTTCCCTAACCCTCTCACTTTGCACACCACCTTGACCAAAACACCCTATATCTGCCACTCTATCATCAAACACATTCAACAAACCTTCAAAATACTCACTCCATCTCCTCACATCACCACTACTTGTTATCACCTCCCCATTTGCGCCCTTCACTGAAGTTCCCATTTGCTCCCTTGTCTTACGCACTTTATTTACCTCCTTCCAGAACATCTTATATATATATATATATATATATATATATATATATATATATATATATATATATATATATATATATGTGAGCAAACCATTTCAATACACCCTCTTCTGCTATCTCAACCACACTCTTTTCATTACCACACATCTCTCTTCCCCTTTCATTACTTACTCGATCAAACCACCTCACACCACATATTGTCCTCAAACATCTCATTTCTATTTGTACATAATCCCCATATTTGTGCAGTTTTGGTGACAATCCAATTAAACAGTCATGTAAATAAAAGCACTGCCAGTTAATATTTCCTTCTCAATGCAATTAATTTTTGCAAAACTGCACACCTACTATTATAGAAAAAAGTGACTACCTTCTACTGAAAGGTAAATAAAACACAACATAATGCAAAACTAAATTCATTAAATAATTTGTCAGTTTAATGTACAATATGCACAAATGTCAAAAGAAATTGTACACCAACACTTCATTTGTGCGGGGTCTGATAAACAAGAAAGTTGACTATCAGACACATCAATTTTGAATATCACATATTTATCAAAACTATCATATCATGTATAATGATACTGAATTAAAGTTATCAATCCAAAATCTGATGTCTGTGACATCCAACAATCTAAATCTGATGTCTGTGACATCCAACAATCTGCTTAGATGTATCCCAGATAATCAAGATGTTAGTACAATTCAACCCTCAAATTTAAAAATTTTATGAAAAAGGAAACATAGAAAACCTAAATGTAGGTCATCAGAGACTGAACAAAGCAATGTTTAAAATATATCATACTATACAAAATTTGAGATATCATAACAAAATATGATGATATTACAAAAATTGCACAAAATACACTTTCAACCTCAAGTAATTTCAGGTCATATGCTTTGAATAAATTTTGGAAAGAGAAAATTTAATGCCAATTAGTACTGTGACAAGAACATCATAGCCTGGCAGGAGGAGGTTACTTTTTGCCTTTCAAAACTAATGAAACGTTAATCATATATTAGTCTAATGCGTTACATGAAATGGTGAAAAAAAAACTGATGAAACACACATGTAACCTCAGTATTCCTGTTTCACTACTAACATCTTGTTTGTACTCAGGATCCCTTCAACAAAACATTTGCACATTTTTTGTCATGGAAGTGTATATATATACACCTTTTCACGTAAATAAATAGAGCATACAGTATACGGTATATCTATTCTATTCCATCAATATATTATCATTAACTCCGGTCCTATTTTCATGGGGTGGATCAAGTGCATAACAGGCATACACATTTTGTGGGAGTTAATTATGCTGAACTGGGGTCCCCAACCCCACAGGCTTGCAAAGGGCAAGGGCGCCTAATTCCCTGCAGGTAGACTCACTACCCTGCTACCCTAAATATAGTTGCATATTGACCCTAGAATTGTACACTCATTTTGAAATTAATCCCTTACAAAACTTTTCACTGAAACTTAATCACTGATCTTAGTGTGTCTGGGACATCTAAATAAATTGCACATGGCATACAAAACAATTTAATAAAGAAAAATAAAGTGAATTCAAATTACTAAAGATACAAATATTCAATCATTCAAGAAATTACTTACCTAAATCAACAGTCTTTAGGTAGCTACATATTTAGGAATCTCTTACCTTCATTATCCAGAATATCATAACAATTTATGATAATTCGTTAGTAATATAATCATAAACCACGAATTGGTCTCATCTGAGAATTCAATGGATTGAATTTACAAGATATCTGGTCATTTGGGTCTACTATAACTGAGGTACTGGTGGGGAAAGAGAGGGGGGGAGACTGTTCTAAAGAAGTCAGATGTTATCATTCCTAAAATATATTTGTGATTGTTTTGTGCAATGGGCATCAACACCTCCAGTGTGAGCCTCGTCTTTTTTTTCCTTAACTAAAAATGATCAGTAAAAGCATCATTTAAGTACTAATTATGGCTCTATACAATGAATCACAACACTAGTGTGACAAAATAAGCAACTGGAACCTAAGGTTGATTCTCATACGTCCAAAATCTTCACAACTGGACAGTTAGCATATTTTAACAACCAACAATCACAGTAGCTAATTTTGACACAATATAAATATAAAACTTGTTTGCAGGATGCGAAGAAATGAAGCACTGGTGATGAAGAATGCTGTTCCTGGCTGCTGCTACTGCACTGAAAAATATATATTTGAAGTTAACTCCAGCAATGACAATACATTTTCAGCATCTAACTTGTACTCAACCTTACAACTTTTGTTATTCTTAAGGGAAGTTATGCATTACTACTTTTTCTTCCTTTTTATTTAATTCTTCCTTTTTGATATCTCACAATTCCAATTTGAAAATTTATCTTGAGAATTCCAATTCAAACAATACATGCTTCTGCTTCTTTTTCCATCTTTCATTCACTCGTTTCATGCTGTACAGAAAAAAGTGGAGTATGTGTGAAGGGGGTAAAAACTCAAAAATGCTGAAAATGTTATAAAACTATGAGGATGATTATAAAGAGATACAAAAGATATTGGACTCTACCTGTTTGACGTTACACTATGAGTGGAATTCACCTTTAGTTAGGCTGTATTACTAGGAGTACAGTCTTGTTAAAGAACTTCTCACTCCAAAGGAGTCAATATTTCCCTGCTACCATAAGAATGCAGCCTTGGGCTACAGAAATCTTTAGAAAAGCCCTGGGTAACACCAGGGCTCTTCTATAGAAAGTGATCCTGGGGTAATTATAAATTAATAAAAATAAATGCAGATGATGAGTTTTTGGGTATCAATATCATGTGTAGCATGCTAAGAGCAGTATATAATAAAATCTTCAGCCATATAATATCAAAGCAGGAGGTGTGAAACTGGCATTTGACACTGGTGTCACGATGAGCTCTTCCTGTTATGAAGAACCATGGATCTAAGTAATAGCAAGAGATATTACCATTACATTACCCTAAGATCCCTCTTACGGGGCTCTAGCTACTTCAAGGCAGCACTTCACACAGAAGCAGGAAAATGAGACTCCTTTAAAGTGAGAAAGTCTTCAACAATGATAGTGCCTTGCAGAAGATGATTTCTCATTTGCGGTGTAACCATCTGCAGGCAGAGTCTGGTAACATCAACTTGATTTGTATTAGAAATTAATGGAATCAGTATTAGAAGGTTGAGCCTTTGAGAATAATAAAATATTAAGAGAGGTACTAACTAGAGGAGGTCAAACACAAGAAAAATCAGTAGAAGGAGTGTAACGATTAGTGAAATGAGTAAGAAAGGAGTCAGATCCAAGTCTACTGCTCTGCTCCATTCTCTTGTTCACAAATTCAAAATGATAAAGGGTGGACGAGAGTAATTGTGTACAATGAGGAGGTAAAGAAGAGGACAGGCATACAGTATATATTGGAAGAAGGCCAGTGGGTAGCTTACTTCTAACGAGAGACAGGAAGTCCAGCAAAACCTACCGCAGCAAGTAGAAAATTATTATTCTGAACACCATTCAGATCCTATTGCAAGATAGTAATATTTCCCTTGGAAGGTGATGTCTACATCAAAATACCTGCACAGGTTCTCCCAAGAAAGTTAAGGATTGAGAACAGATCTCTCAGTGTGTCCAGTTGGTAATGTCTGAGCCCTTTCTCTCAATTGCAGAAAAGTGAGACATTGTATGTTGGTGTGTATAATGCTGTTAAGTGACTGCAGCATATTGTCTTTTGTACTGTAAGATTTTTCACTTGCCAACCTTACAAGAAGTATGTTTGTTAATTACTTGGGATAAGAACTGTATCTTACTAAACATACTTTGTTGTCTGATGTACAGGGATGAGAAAACAATGTTTCTTGACATAGAGGAATGAGAGGAATTGTGCTTTATGTACAGGGATGTACAGTGACTTTTGATGTGGTATATAAGATTTCTAAATTAAAGAAAGTTATGTAAAATCAATGTAACATATGCGAATAGTATGTATAATAATGGAGGTGAAGAATGAAGTTGTGGGAAGGAGGAAGTAATGAAAAGATGCAGAAATGATAATCTATCAAGATGAAAACTGCATGATCACTTAAAACAAACAGGGTATGTTTGTGAAGGTTATGATGTAACGAAATAAGATATGGGGAAGTCTGACTATGGAAGAGGTAGAAAGGATCAGTGAATGAGCTTCTGAAGTCTTAAGGCTCTTAATTACAAGCTTCAGTGAGACTGACTAGAAACTATGAACAAACAATTTTTGTCTTCCTTAATGTGCAAGAGTAAATCCCCTTTAACAATTTGCTATTTAGTAAATAAATAGGAAAGTTTTCAATGAACATAACAGTTCACTCTTAATTTTGTTATGTGTATTTTTCAGAGGGAGGGCATTGTATTTCATTACGACTCCATATATTACTTCAACTCACTGTAACAAAACTTCTGTTAATCTTTTATCATTTGATCCCATAATACAGAATAGAACAAAAAGCTAAGAGTGTGTGGTATTGTAAAAATGGAGAGAGAAAAGAATGTCTATATGATACAGTTACGGTAAAGTGAAAGAAGTATCATACCTAAGGTGATGTGGCTATGTAACAACAACTGATATGACAAAATCAGTGACAATGGCCAACTATTGTGGGGCCCTCAGCCTGTGGCATGCCCAGGGAAGATGACATTTTGTTTTAATGTTTCAGTTGTTAGCTAACTGAAGTAACAAATAATTAGATAAGTTCTAAGAAATGGAATGGCCAGCTTGTGCCTGTCTTGGTAAAATTGCCTTAAAAGCCAACTATGGTATTTCATTTTTAGTTGTCCTGTTACAAAGGCAGTAATGTATAACAAGCTTCAATTTCTAACACCATTACCGTGCAAACAGGATAAACCTTTTCTTCTGAAGTTGGTTATTTTCTATTTACAGACACACCAATTTGTTAATCCCTATAAGTACCTGAAGTACGATGGTCAGATTCGTGACAAGTGGTGCAGAAGATTTGAGGGCAATACAGCTTCTAATTTTTCTAACACATACTGGATGGGAACATACCACCAACTCAGGAGCTGAAATAAACGGAAAATATGATCAAGCATTTCAGGACTCTACAGTTCATCAATCAAAATGAATTACGGATGGGACTACCCATACTACTGTTTTTCAGTAATGGCACATATGATTACTAATCAGTAGTTTATAATGTATAATGTAGATATACCAACAGTAACAGTAAACAAAAGAAACTATTAAGATCAAATTATATTTATATTCATTTATCATATCTTGTCGCTGTCTCCGGTGTTAGCCAGGTAGTGCAAGGAAACAGACGAAACAATGGCCCCACCCACCTGCATACACATGCATGTACATAAACGCCCACACACGCACATATACATACCTATACATTTCAACGTATATTTACATATACAAACACAGACATATACATATATACACAGGTACACATCCATACATGCTGCCTTGATCCAATTCCTGCCGCCATCCTGCCACATATGATATGGCACTCCCTCCCCCTGCGTGCATGCGAGGTAGTGCTAGGAAAAGACAACAAAGGCCACATTCGTTCACACTCAGTCTCTAGCTGTCATGTGTAATGCACCAAAACAACAGCTCTCTTTCCACATCCAGGCCCCACAAAACTTTCCATGGTTTACCTCATAGACTTCATATGCCCTGGTTCAACCCACTGACAACACATTGACCCCAGTATAACACATCGTTCAAATTCACTCTATTCCTTGCAAGCCTTTCATCCTTCTGTATGTTCAGGCCCTGACTGCTCAAAATCTTTTTCAATCCAGCCATCCACCTCCAATTTGGTCTCCCACTTCTCCTTATTCCTTCCACCTGACACACACATCCTCTTTGTCAATCTTTCCTCACTCATTCTCTCCATGTGACCAAACCATTTCAAAACACCCTCTTCTGCTCACTCAACCACACTCTTTTTATTACCACACATCTCTCTTACCCTTTCATTACTTACTTGATCAAACCACCTCACACCATATATTGTCCTCAAACATCTCATTTCCAACACATCCACCCTCCTCTGCACAACCCTATCTATAGCCCATGCCTCACAACCATATAACATTGTTGGAACCACTATTCCTTCATACAAACCCATTTTTGCTCTCCAAGATAACGCTCTCACTTTCCACACATTCTTTAACACTCCCAGAACCTTCGCCCCCTCCCCCACTCTGACTCATTTCTGCTCCCACGGATCCATCCGCTGCCAAATCCACTCCCAGACATCTAAAACACTTCACTTCCTCCAGTTTTTCTCCATTCAAACTTACCTCCCAATTGACTTATCCCTCAACCCTACTGAACCTAATAACCTTGCTCTTATTCACATTTACTCTCAACTTTCTTCTTTCACACACTTTACCAAACTCAGTCACCAACTTCTGCAGTTTCTCACCCAAATCAGCCATCAGCACTGTATCATCAGCGAACAACTGGAAAATACTGTCCTGCTTCAAAATTCTAAAATCTAACATTAGCTGGTCAACTGTGACCTATTTTAACCCAACTAACTAAAAACATTTTCCAATGATTCAGGATATCTTTCTATGGAAAGTTGGAATTGCTTAGACATAACAATGATCACTTCTGGGCAAACCAAATAAAACTTTGCAACCTTACCAAGTATTATGAAACTTAGCTATGTGACACCACTATATAGGTCTAACACTGCAATTACTACCTATGAGATTCAGGTTTAAAACAGAAACGCAGCAGGGATGGTAGGATGTGGTTATATATAGGATGGTTATATCACAAGTAAAAGGTCACCTTCAATGAAGCTATAACAGCGGAATATAATCTTGTCGAAGAACTTCTCACTATAAAGGAGTTCCTCCATTCTGTGCAACAAAGTGTAACGTATCCTTAAAGCTGCAATAGCACCTAAAGAAAGATCCCTTGGGCTATGCACAATGGATTTGAGGAGAAGTGGCCTTTCCCTGATGCTACCTCGCTAACCCAGGAAACAGCATTCAACTATAAAAAAAAAAAAATGATTCATATCTGATCAATGTTTCTAGCGTTTGCAAGGTGGTCCTGGGACAGACGAAGAAAAGCCACATTTGCTTATATTCAATCTCCAGCTTTAACGTGCAATGCACCAACACCACTTCCCTATCCACAACCAGGTCCCACAGCCCTTTTGGTGGTTTCCCCAGCCACTGCACATGCTCTTATTGAGTTCACTAACAGCACATCGACCCCGGTATACCACATCATTCTAATTCACTATATCCCATGCATCCTTTTCACCTTCCTACATGTTCAAGCCCCAAAGGCTGACAATCTTTTTCACTCCATCCTTCCATCTCCAGTTTGGTCTCCCCTTTTTCTTTTTTCCCTCCACTTCTGACACATATATCCTCTCTGTCAACCTTTCCACACTCATTCTCTCCATATGTTCAAACCATTTCAGCACACACTCTTCTGCTCTCAACCACACTCTTTTCATTACCACATCTCTCTCTTACCCTTTTATTATTTTCTTTTTTTTTTCTTTTTAGCTGAGATGGCACAGGCAGCTGAGGCCCTAATCAAGGCCATCCTATTAATGCTACACATATATATGGTGTGGGAGGTAAACTGCTAGAAGCAGTGAAAAGTTTTACCAAGGATGTAAGGCATGTGTACTACTTGGAAGAGAAGAGTGATTGGTTCCCTGTGAAGATCAATCTTTGGTAGGGGTGTGTGATATCCCCATGGTTGTTTAATTTGTTTAAGGATGGGGTGGTTAGGGAGGTAAATGCAAGAGTTTTGGAAAGAGGAGTGGGTATGCATTCTGTTGGGGATGAGAGAGCTTGGGAAGTGAGTCAGTTGTTTGCTGATGATAGAGCTCTGGAGGCTGATTCGAGTGAGAAACTGCAGAAGTTGGTGACTGAGTTTGGAAAAGTGTGTGAAAGCAGATAGTTGAGAATAAAAGTGAATAAGAGCAAGGATGAGGGACAAGTAAATTGGGATGTAAGTTTGAATGGAGAAAAATTGGAGGAAGTGAAGTGTTATAGATATATGGGAGTGGACTAGCAGTGAATGGACCCATGGAAGCAGAAGTGAGTCACAGGTTGGGGAGGGGTGAACATTCTGGGAGCAATGAAGAATAAGTGGAAGGGGAGAACGTTATCTCAGAAAGCATAAATGGGTATGTATGAAGGAAAAGTAGTTCCAATAATATAATATGGTTGTGAGGCATAGGCTACAGATAGGATTGTATGGCGGAGGGTGGATGTGTTGGATGAAATGTCTGAGGACAATATGTGGTGTGAGGTGGTTTGATCGAGTAAGTAATGAAAGGGTAAGAGAGAAGAGGGTGTGTTGAAATGGTTTGTACATATGGAGAGAATGAGTGAGGAAAGATTGACAAAGAGGATATAAGTGTCAGAGGTGGAGGGATTAAGAAGAGACCAAATTGGAGGTGGAAGGATGGAGTGAAAAAGATTTTGAACAACTGAGGTTTGAATATACAGGAGGGTGAGAGGCATGCAAGGAATAGAGTGAATTGGAATGATGTGGTATACCGGGGTCGACATGATGTCAATGGTCTGAATCAGAGCATGTGAAACATCTGGGGTAAACCATGGAAAGGCCTATGGGGCCTGGATGTGGATAGGGAGCTGTGGTTTTGGTGCATCACACATGACAGCTAGAGACTGAGTGAGAACAAATGTGCTCTTTTTTTGTCTTTTCCTGGCACTACCTCGCTGAAGCAGGGGGTAGTGATGCTGTTTCCTGTGGGGTGGGGTAGCACCAGGAATGGATGAAGGCTAGCAAGTATGAATATGTACATGTGTATATATGTATATGTCTGTATGTGTAGGTATATGTATGTTTAAGTGTATATGTAGATATGTATTTGTGCATGTATGGGCATTTATGTATGTGTGTGTATATGAGTGGATGGGCCATTCTTCTCCCTATCCACATCCAGGCCCCACAGACCTTTCCATGGTTTATCCAAGATGTTTCACATGCCCTGGTTCAGTCCATATGTACGTGTATGGGCATTTATGTATATATATGTGTACAGTGTATATGAAGAGGATGGGTCATTCTGTATCTGTTTCCTGGCACTACCTCGCTAGCAAGGAAGCGACGATCAAGTATAATAAATGGATTACACTCCAGAGACATTCATTTGTATATTATAAACACAGATAATGAAAATGCTTCCTCTAACAGGATACCTCTACTTTCACTCAAAGTTAAAGGTGTTCAACATAAAAAAGAAATGTAAAAACCAAGCTCTAATGGTATGCAGAAGTGCAAGCATATGTATGAGTTGTTTAATATATTCTGTCCACAGATTACAGCATGTGCCATCCCAAAAGTCCTGAGACCTCAGTCCTATAAGTCCAACTGTGAATTAAATTGATCTTTGAGATATGATTAGTTTTACATATTCTAAGCAATAACCAGATTTTAGAAGACAATAATCTTTCTTCTTCATATGTCCAGAACATTCTTCACCATCTTCTAGGCTCATTCCTTCATAATGTCATACAAAAAAATAAATATGAGCTCAATATCAAGTCCTATGATTGCCATGTTGTTTTCCTCCCACCAATTTCACATATCTCCAGTCTAACATGCATTCAGTGAGTGAAAACTAATCCTTAAATATAATAAAAGCCTGTTTCTGGGTCTGTTTTCTACTCTTACATTAAGTATGAGACTGAATTTCTTGAGGAAAGACTTTCTTGTTAAAATATTGGACAATGAAGTTCTTTGATGCTGCCACAGTGAACTGTCTGAGACTGATATATGTCGTGAAGCCTTGTTGATCTGATACACCATGAAGGAAGCTGCCCAGCTGCTTACCTTGGTAGTCGAAGGGTATTCTCAAAATGTTCCCTACATCTGCTGGTAGTAGAGTGAATAGAAGTAAACCCCCTGACATTTATGCTATATCCCTAATGTCTCCAACAGCATCTCTGGTTTTCGAAGGATCTCAGTACCATGTTTTACCCATTCTTTCACACCAGCTTGGAATTATCTTACTATGCATATTACAGGATAGGCCCTCTAGTATTTTCATCAACATTACCTTCTTGATGTCTTTTAATGCTACTAGATATTACCTCTCTTAATCTTAAAAATCAACAATCAATAAAATAATTACTCGCCTATCAATAACATACTTACTCATCTAACAATGCATCTGTCACAGTGCATTGTTGCTACACATGGTCTCTGCTTTTGCTGATGTTCTGAAATGCCTCTAGCAGCTTTCTTGCCTCTCCATACATTCATAGCATATTCTAAAATCTTTTCACTGTAACTTTCCTGAGTTTTTAAAAAATAATGCTGCATCTTGTGAAAAAAAGACCTCAATTTTACACCAATATCTGTCACTCAAAGGTAACCTATTGAGCTGCAATCCTGTGGAAGTGGAAACTTTACTGATGAAAGAGATAAATCATGAGACTAAAGTACCTAGAGGAAAACTATCATATAAATAAATATTCCAAATGAACACACCGTTTTGGCCAATGCCCCCATGGGCTCAGGGTACTGATGAGTAAGAAGTGCCAGCAGAGCTGTGAAGGAACAGAGTCCTGCTGTGAACACAATGAAGAATGGCAACTCCTTCTTTGGATAAACGGACACTTCATGGAAAGCTGTAGAAGGTAAACATAATAATCAACAGTTTTTACAAATGCAATCTCTTTTGTATTCAAAACCTGATATCAGATCAAAAGACTTTTAAGCTCACCAAATACTCACTACACTAAACATACAGTAAAAAAAAAAAATCGAACATTTGATAAAAATCAAAATGACATAAATTTCTAAATTAGTTCAGGCCTTCACCACAATCCAAGGGGGATGCATTCCTGAAAAATAGCATGTACTCTGAATCCAAGCATAATGAATCTAAGACTATATGGGAAAAATTAAGATGCATTCCCATCACCAACCCATTTTTCTTAAATTGTCAACATATTTCTCCGTTCCCTCACCTCTCAAAGTACCCATTTTTCCCAAATCATCAACATATTTCTCATTTCCCATCAAATAATGCCTCACTTTTGTCATAATTCTAGCATGTAGTAAGCATGACTATGGAAATGCATTTCTAATTTCATCTGAATTCTCAACAGAATATATGCTAGATTCAGGGAAAAAGCACAACTGAAACTGGGCTGTTTGGTGATTTTGAATTTACTTTTCACACTGTCTTTCATTTCTGCAAGGGGGTGACCTTTCATTAAGGAATATATGTCATACAGTATGAAGAATGTTTACTCTCCAGGGTGGTGTTTTTTAACTATGGATAATAATCTTCAGCAGCAAAATTGTTCGCCCTTGCAGGTTCCCTACCAATCTTGTATGTAACCATTTCTTCAACCTCTCAACCACTCCCTGCTAACATCAGAAGTTTCTACCTGTAAGCCTTTCCTTGTTCATTCCTCTTATCCTCAGACAATAATCTTGCCTTTTTTTGAATTATCTGGGTGTACAGCACCATAATTTACTGGTTCTGATCCTCAATCCAGACACTCAGCATGTGTGCCATGGTTTCCACTAAATCACTCCTGTCCTCATAATTTCGTCACACCTGAAGATGTAAAACACTTTAAATTTGTCTTAATTTCTTCCCTCTTTTGCCTGGTAGGAGCCAATGCTGAGGGAGCTAACCCTGAAGCCTTTGTGATGCTCACATGGACAAGGGTCATGACATGCATTTTCCCCTATTATCATTATTTATATCATTATATTATAAATATTAATATTAATATTAATATTAATTTTAGGGAGAATAAAAAGATGTTCTGGAAGGAGGTAAATAAAGTGCGTAAGACAAGGGAGCAAATGGGAACTTCAGTGAAGGGCGCAAATGGGGAGGTGATAACAAGTAGTGGTGATGTGAGAAGGAGATGGAGTGAGTATTTTGAAGGTTTGTTGAATGTGTTTGATGACAGAGTGGCAGATATAGGGTGTTTTGGTCGAGGTGGTGTGCAAAGTGAGAGGGTTAGGGAAAATGATTTGGTAAACAGAGAAGAGGTAGTGAAAGCTTTGCGGAAGATGAAAGCCGGCAAGGCAGCAGGTTTGGATGGTATTGCAGTGGAATTTATTAAAAAAGGGGGTGACTGTATTGTTGACTGGTTGGTAAGGTTATTTAATATATGTATGACTCATGGTGAGGTGCCTGAGGATTGGCGGAATGCGTGCATAGTGCCATTGTACAAAGGCAAAGGGGATAAGAGTGAGTGCTCAAATTACAGAGGTATAAGTTTGTTGAGTATTCCTGGTAAATTATATGGGAGGGTATTGATTGAGAGGGTGAAGGCATGTACAGAGCATCAGATTGGGGAAGAGCAGTGTGGTTTCAGAAGTGGTAGAGGATGTGTGGATCAGGTGTTTGCTTTGAAGAATGTATGTGAGAAATACTTAGAAAAGCAAATGGATTTGTATGTAGCATTTATGGATCTGGAGAAGGCATATGATAGAGTTGATAGAGATGCTCTGTGGAAGGTATTAAGAATATATGGTGTGGGAGGAAAGTTGTTAGAAGCAGTGAAAAGTTTTTATCGAGGATGTAAGGCATGTGTACGTGTAGGAAGAGAGGAAAGTGATTGGTTCTCAGTGAATGTAGGTTTGCGGCAGGGGTGTGTGATGTCTCCATGGTTGTTTAATTTGTTTATGGATGGGGTTGTTAGGGAGGTAAATGCAAGAGTTTTGGAAAGAGGGGCAAGTATGAAGTCTGTTGGGGATGAGAGAGCTTGGGAAGTGAGTCAGTTGTTGTTCGCTGATGATACAGCGCTGGAGGCTGATTCATGTGAGAAACTGCAGAAGCTGGTGACTGAGTTTGGTAAAGTGTGTGGAAGAAGAAAGTTAAGAGTAAATGTGAATAAGAGCAAGGTTATTAGGTACAGTAGGGTTGAGGGTCAAGTCAATTGGGAGGTGAGTTTGAATGGAGAAAAACTGGAGGAAGTGAAGTGTTTTAGATATCTGGGAGTGGATCTGGCAGCGGATGGAACCATGGAAGCGGAAGTGGATCATAGGGTGGGGGAGGGGGCGAAAATTCTGGGGGCCTTGAAGAATGTGTGGAAGTCGAGAACATTATCTCGGAAAGCAAAAATGGGTATGTTTGAAGGAATAGTGGTTCCAACAATGTTGTATGGTTGCGAGGCGTGGGCTATGGATAGAGTTGTGCGCAGAAGGATGGATGTGCTGGAAATGAGATGTTTGAGGACAATGTGTGGTGTGAGGTGGTTTGATCGAGTGAGTAACGTAAGGGTAAGAGAGATGTGTGGAAATAAAAAGAGCGTGGTTGAGAGAGCAGAAGAGGGTGTTTTGAAGTGGTTTGGGCACATGGAGAGAATGAGTGAGGAAAGATTGACCAAGAGGATATATGTGTCGGAGGTGGAGGGAACGAGGAGAAGAGGGAGACCAAATTGGAGGTGGAAAGATGGAGTGAAAAAGATTTTGTGTGATCGGGGCCTGAACATGCAGGAGGGTGAAAGGAGGGCAAGGAATAGAGTGAATTGGAGCGATGTGGTATACCGGGGTTGACGTGCTGTCAGTGGATTGAATCAAGGCATGTGAAGCGTCTGGGGTAAACCATGGAAAGCTGTGTAGGTATGTATATTTGTGTGTGTGGACGTATGTATATACATGTGTATGGGGGGGTTGGGCCATTTCTTTCGTCTGTTTCCTTGCGCTACCTCGCAAACGCGGGAGACAGTGGCAAAGTATAATAAAAAAATAAAAAAAAATAAATTAATATTATCAATATTATCATATAAATATTATCATTATTTATTTATAATACTCTGTCGCTGTCTCCCACGTCAGCGAGGTAGCGCAAGGAAACAGACATAAGAATGGCCCAACCCACCCACATACACATGTATATACATAAACACCCACACATGCACATATACATACCTATACATTTCAACGCATACATACATATACATACACAGACATATACATATATACACATTACATATTCACACATGCTGCCTTTATCCATTCCTGCCGCCACCCCACCACATATGAAATGGTACCCCCTTTCCCCCGTGCATGCGCGAGGTATTGCTAGGAAAAGACAACAAAGGCCATATTCATTCACACTCAGTCTCTAGCTATCATGCATAATGCATCAAAACCACAGCTCTCTTTCCACATCCAGACCCCACAGACCTTTCCATGGTTTATCCCAGACGTTTCATATGCCCTGGTTCAGTCTACTGGCAGCACGTCGACTTCGGTATACCACATCATTCCAATCCATTCTATTCCTTCAATGCCTCACCCTCCTGTATGTTCAGGCCCTGATCACTCAAAATCTTTTTCACTCCATCCTTTCACCTCCAATATGGTCTCCTGCTTTTCCCCTCCACCTATGACACATATATCCTGTTTGTCAATCTTTCCTCACTCATTCTCTCCATATGTCCAAACCATTTCAACACACCCTCTTCTGCTCTCTCAATCACACTATTTTTATTTCCACACATTTCTCTTACTCTTTCATTACTTTCTCGATAAAACCACCTCACTACTGGTAATTTAATTTTTCCCACCAGAGGAATATAACTTTGAATTAAAAAAGCAACATTGAAATTGATGAGGCATAAAAAAGTGTTAGTTTGTGAAGAACTTAATACCAAATGCTCATACACTAAGAATTTTCATGTATATCAAGAAATGTATAGATGTATAAAAGAAAGAGGTAGGAGGTCAATAGAAAGGGGCAAGAGGTGAAAAAAAGGGCAAATGAGAGTTGGGGTGAGAGAGTATCATTAAGTTTTAGAGAGAATAAAAAGATGTTTAGGAAGTAGGTAAATAAAGTGCGTAAAACAAGAGAACAAATGGGAACATCAGCGAAGGGAGCTAATGGGGAGGTAATAACAAGTAATGGTGATGTGAGAAGGAGATGGAGTGAGTATTTTGAAGGTTTGTTGAACATGTTAGATGATAGAGTGGCAGATATAGAGTGTTTTGGTCGAGGTGGTGTGCAATGTGAAAGGGTTAGGGAGAATGATTTGGTAAAGAGAGAAGGAGGTAGTAAAAGCTTTGCGGAAGATGAAAGCCGGCAAGGCAGCGGATCTGGATGGTATAGTAGTGGAATTAATTAAAAAAGGGGGTGACTGTGTTGTTGACTGGTTGGTAAAGATATTTAATGTATGTACAACTCATGGTGAGGTGCATGAGGATTGGCAGAATGCATGCATAGTGCCATTGTACAAAGGCAAAGGGGATAAAGGTGAGTGCTCAAATTACAGAGGTACAGTTTTGTTGAGTATTCCTGGGAAATTATATGGGAGGGTAATTGGCTGAGAGGGTGAAAGCATGTACAGAGCACCTGATTGGGGAAGAGCAGTGTGGTTTCAGAAGGGGTAGAGGATGTGTGGATCAGGTGTTTGCTTTGAAAAATGTATGAGAAATATTTAGAAAAGCAAATGGATTTGTATGTAGTGTTTATGGATCTGGAGAAAGCATATGATAGAGTTCATAGAGATGCTCTGTGGAAGGTATTAAGAATATATGGTGTTGGAGGAAAGTTGCTAAAAGCAGTGAAAAGTTTTTATCGAGGATGTAAGGCACGTGTACGAGTAGGGAGAGAGGAAAGTGATTGGTTCTCAGAGAATGCTGGTTTGTGGCGTGGGTGTGTGATGTCTCCATAGTTGTTTTATTTGTTTATGGATGGGGTTGTTAGGGAGGTGAATGCAAGTTTTGGAGAGAGGGGCAAGTATGCAGTCTGTTGTGGATGAGAGGGTTTGGGAAGTGAGTCAGTTGTTGTTCGATGATGATACAGCGCTAGTGACTGATTTGGGTGAGAAACTGCAGAAGCTGGTGACTGAGTTTGGTAAAGTGTGTGAAAGAAGAAAGCTGAGAGTAAATGTGAATAAGAGCAAGGTTATTAGGTACAGTAGGGTTAAGGACAAGTCAATTGGGAGGTAAGTTTGAATGGAGAAAAACTTATGGAAGTGAAGTGTTTTAGATATTTGGGAGTGGATTTGGCAGCGGATGGAACCATGGAAGAGGAAGTGAGTCACAGGGTGGGGAAGGAGGCGAAAGTTCTGGGAGCCTTGAAAAATGTGTGGAAGGTGAGAACATTATCTTGGAAAGCAAAATTGGGTATGTTTGAAGGAATAGTGGTTCCAATAATGTTATATGGTTGTGAGGCGTGGGCTATAGATAGAGCTGTAAGGAGAAGGGTGGACGTATTGGAAATGAGATGTTTGAGGACAATATGTGGTGTGAGGTGGTTTGATTAAGTAATGAAAGGGTAAGAGAGATATGTGGTACTAAAAAGTGTGTGGTTGAGAGAGCAGAAGAGGGTGTGTAGAAATGGTTTGGTCACATGGAGAGAATGAGTGAGGAAAGATTGACAAAGAGGATATATGTGTCAGAGGAGGAGGGAACGAGAAGTGGGAGACCTAATTGGAGGTGGAAGTATGGAGTGAAAAAGCTTTTGAGCAATCGGGGCCTGAACATGTAGGAGGGCGAAAGGCATGCAAGGAATAGAGTGAATTGGAACGATGTGGTATACCGGGGTCGACGTGCTGTCAATGGATTGAACCAGGGCATGTGAAGCATCTAGGGTAAACTATGGAAACTATGGAAAGTTTTGTGGGACCTGGATGTGGAAAGGGAGCTGTGATTTCGGTGCATTATACATGGCAGCTAGAGAATGAGTGTAAATGAATGTGGCCTTTGTTGTCTTTTCCTAGCGCTACCTCGAGCACATGCAAGGGGAGGGGGTTGTCATTTCATGTGTGGTGGGGTGGCGACATGAATGAATAAAGGGAACAAGTATGAATTATGTACATGTGTATATATGTATATGTCTGTGTATGTATATATATATGTATGCATTGAAATATATAGGTATGTATATGTGCGTGTGTGGACATTTATGTATATACATGTGTATGTGGGTGGGTTGAGCCATACTTTCGTCTGTTTCCTTGCACTAACTCACTAACGTGGGAGACAGCGACAAAGTATAATAAACATAAATCAAGGTATGCCTACATGGGTAAATTCTGTATAAATAAGGATAAGTTTCTAAAGTAAATGGGAGTTACCATACATTGCTGGTGCTAAAACTCCTCTTTTGAAGAGATGTCAGTACTGTGTCCAACTTGCAAGCTTATGATAATAATAATTCAATAACAAATCACTCTAAATGTTATTGAATGAATATCAAAAATGAAAACTGTATTCATCAGTACATTATGTTGTTTTCTGCAACAGGTTAGGATGATGTCAGGCAAATGCATGGCATTAAAAGGTTGCATGAGGAGAGGGTAGGGCAAGGCTGTCAAGGTCATCATCAAATGGTGGCAGGTTTACATCAAGTGGAGAACAGGGTTGCTCAAGTGGACTAACTTAATACTGCTGCAACAAGCTTGAGTTACAGAATGAGCACATGAGCTCGAGCAAGGGATAATGAAAGTGTTAACACCACTGGGGGTTAGGAAAAAGCCCTTGAAAAACCATGACAGCTGACTGTCTCGCATAAGCCAGCCTGGTCATTCTCAGCAGGTTCTATTGGAAGGTTACTCCCTCCTGCTATGTAAGCCCTACCAAATCCTTTGGAGCCAGTTCCTCCAAATCAGCTTCTTCCTTATCCTCAAACACAAAGCTCTGATTTAAATTAATTGTGCCATTTCTGGGGATGGCATCACAAGTTGTTTATTCACTCATGTTGCATTGCACTAGTGATGCTAGCAAGTTCATCCAATGCACTCCTGATATCAGTAATGTAATGAAGGATGATACTATACTGGTGACTGAGGTCACAAGCAGTTGATTTGTTGGTTTCATCAGAAGCTTCAAGCACTAGGAAAACATCCACTTCAAATGTTGTTATCACTCCATCCACAGATGGAATTCAGGAAGCTGTACTGAGGGCATGTACAGGACCTCGAAATTAAGGTGAAGATCATCTAAGTGCTCAGGGAGACCTGGAGCATTATATAAGGGGTGTAAAGGCCATAAAACTGAGGCCAAAGTCCTAGAAGCAGCACTCAAGCTCCACCCTAAAACAATTCACAAACCAGTCTTCTGGTTTCCTAATACCTATACTGGATTCCTTACTTGTGTCATCATCTCAGCTGAAAAAGAGAGAGACTGTTCAACAGCATTCCTAATACTGTTTGCATTCTTCCTAAGAGTAAGTATGCTTCATTCAATTTCACTTAGTATCTAATGTATCTTCTTTAGAGTCTTCACAAGGGATCTTAACTTGTAGATGAACATTAATGATGCTTTGGGATAGCCATTATCAAAAGATAAAGGAAAAAATCACGTCCATGACCACAATGGACATTTTCACACAAAATTTCCACAGGTGTATACGCAGCTGGCAGCATGTGCATTCAGATGATGTCTTAGCAGTGTGCAGGATGTTTTTCCATGATGCTTTGTGTATGGGGAAGATCAGACATGAAGTGTGCAACTGCATAAGTGCAAATTTTAGCATAGCATATATAGAGATTGAAAGCTACAAGTATACAACATATGTGCAGATTCAAATCTTGTCTAGTTGATAAAAACTAAGGTCAGACATACAAGGGTCCTTGTTTAACTAGGATTGTATTCCAGGAAAGGGTGACTCTCAGTGAAAAGACTTTAAGACAAAATCTGTTGATGGGTGCACAATACATGATACTAAACGTGTAAAGCAATGAAACCACAGCTCCCTATCCACATCCAGGCCCCACAGGCCTTTCCATGGTTTAACCCAGATGTTTCACATGCCCTGGTTCAGTCCACTGACAGCACATCAACCCTGGTATACCACACTGTTCCAATTCACTCTATTCCTTGCACACCTCTCACCCTCCTGTATGTTCAGGCACCGATCACTCAAAATGTATTTCACTCCATCCTTCCACCTCCAATTTGGTCTCCCACTTCTCCTTGTTCCCTTCCCCTCTGGCACATATATCCTCTTTGTCAATCTTTCTTCACTCATTCTTTCCATATGTCCAGAGCATATACAGCATCTGGGGAAAACCATGGAAAGGTCTGTGGGGCCTGGATGTGGAAAGGGAGCTGTGGTTTCAGTGCATTACACATGGCAGCTAAAGACTGAATGTGAATCAATGTGGCCCTTTTTTACTTTTCCTGGCGCTACCTTGCTGGAGGAGGGGGATGCTATTTCGTGTGGGGGTGGTGACAGGAATGAATGAAGGCAGCAAGTATGAATATGTATATATTTTTTTTTTTTTTTTTTTTTTTATACTTTGTCGCTGTCTCCCGCGTTTGCGAGGTAGCGCAAGGAAACAGACGAAAGAAATGGCCCCCCCCCATACACCTGTATATACATACGTCCACACACGCAAATATACATACCTACACAGCTTTCCATGGTTTACCCCAGACGCTTCACATGCCTTGATTCAATCCACTGACAGCACGTCAACCCCGGTATACCACATCGCTCCAATTCACTCTATTCCTTGCCCTCCTTTCACCCTCCTGCATGTTCAGGCCCCGATCACACAAAATCTTTTTCACTCCATCTTTCCACCTCCAATTTGGTCTCCCTCTTCTCCTCGTTCCCTCCACCTACGACACATATATCCTCTTGGTCAATCTTTCCTCACTCATTCTCTCCATGTGCCCAAACCACTTCAAAACACCCTCTTCTGCTCTCTCAACCACGCTCTTTTTATTTCCACACATCTCTCTTACCCTTACGTTACTCACTCGATCAAACCACCTCACACCACACATTGTCCTCAAACATCTCATTTCCAGCACATCCATCCTCCTGCGCACAACTCTATCCATAGCCCACGCCTCGCAACCATACAACATTGTTGGAACCACTATTCCTTCAAACATACCCATTTTTGCTTTCCGAGATAATGTTCTCGACTTCCACACATTCTTCAAGGCCCCCAGAATTTTCGCCCCCTCCCCCACCCTATGATCCACTTCCGCTTCCATGGTTCCATCCGCTGCCAGATCCACTCCCAGATATCTAAAACACTTCACTTCCTCCAGTTTTTCTCCATTCAAACTCACCTCCCAATTGACTGACCCTCAACCCTACTGTACCTAATAACCTTGCTCTTATTCACATTTACTCTTAACTTTCTTCTTCCACACACTTTACCAAACTCAGTCACCAGCTTCTGCAGTTTCTCACATGAATCAGCCACCAGCGCTGTATCATCAGCGAACAACAACTGACTCACTTCCCAAGCTCTCTCATCCCCAACAGACTTCATACTTGCCCCTCTTTCCAAAACTCTTGCATTTACCTCCCTAACAACCCCATCCATAAACAAATTAAACAACCATGGAGACATCACACACCCCTGCCGCAAACCTACATTCACTGAGAACCAATCACTTTCCTCTCTTCCTACACGTACACATGCCTTACATCCTCGATAAAAACTTTTCACTGCTTCTAACAACTTTCCTCCCACACCATATATTCTTAATACCTTCCACAGAGCATCTCTATCAACTCTATCATATGCCTTCTCCAGATCCATAAATGCTACATACAAATCCATTTGCTTTTCTAAGTATTTCTCACATACATTCTTCAAAGCAAACACCTGATCCACACATCCTCTACCACTTCTGAAACCACATATACACATGTATATGTGTATATATGTATATGTGTGTGTGTATGTATGTATATATATACGTTGAAATGTATAGGTATGTGTGTGTGTGTGGGCGTTTATGTATATGCATGTGTACGAGGGTGGGTTGGGCCACTCTTTCATCTGTTTCCTTGCGCTACCTCACTAATGTGGGAGACAGCGACTAAGTATAATATATAAAATATCTATTATCTATTCATCTATTATACTTAGTCACTGTCCCGCATTAGTGAAGTAGCACAAGGAAACAGACAAAAGAATGGCCCAACCCACCAACATACACATTTATATACATAAATGCCCACACATGCTCATATACATACCTATACATTTCAATGTATACATACATATACATATGTACATGTGTACATATTCATACTTGCTGCCTTCATCCATTCCCATTGCCACCCCACCACACATGAAATGGGAATCACCTACTCCCCACGCAAGCACAAGGTAGCACTAGGAAAAGACAACACAGGTCACATTCGTTCACACTCAGTCTCTAGCCGTCATGTGTAATGCACCAAAACCAAACCACCTGTTCTACATCCAGGCCCCACAAAACTTTCCATGGTTCATCCCAGATGCTTCACATGCCCTGGTTCAATCCACTGACAGCATGTCGACCCCGGTATTCCACATCGTTCGTTCCAATTCACTCTATTCCTTGCATGCCTTTCAACCTCCTGTGTGTTCAGGCCCTGATCGCTCAAAATCTTTTTCACAACATACTTCCACCTCCAATTTGGTCTCCCACTTCTCCTTGTTCCCTCCACCTCTGACACATATATATCCTCTTTGTCAATCTTGCCTCACTCATTCAATACACCCTCTTCTGCTCTCTCAACCACACTCTTTTTATTACCACATATTACAGAGGTATAAGTTTGTTGAGTATTCCTGGGAAATCATATGGGAGGGTATTGATTGAGAGGGTGAAAGCATGTACAGAGCATCAGACTGGGGAAGAGCAGTGTGGTTTCAGAAGGGGTAGAGGATGTGTGGATCAGGTGTTTGCTTTGAAAAATGTATGTGAGAGATACTTAGAAAAGCAAATGGATTTGTATGTAGCATTTATGGATCTGGAGAAGGCATATGATAGAATTGATAGAGATGCTCTGTGGAAGGTATTAAGAATATATGGTGTGGAAAGAAAGTTGTTAAAAGCAGTGAAAAGTTTTTTATCAAAGATGTAAGGCATGTGTACGAGTAGGAAGAGAGGAAAGTGATTGGTTCTCAGTAAATGTTGGTTTGCGGCAGGGGTGCGTGATGTCTCCATGGTTGTTTAATTTGTTTATGGATGGGGTTGTTAGGGAGATGAATGCAAGAGTTTTGGAAAGAGGGGCAAGTATGCAGTCTGTTGTGGATGAGAGAGCTTGGGAAGTGAGTCAGTTGTTGTTCGCGGATGATACAGCGCTGGTGGCTGATTCGTGTGAGAAACTGCAGAAGCTGTTGACTGAGTTTGGTAAAATGTGTGAAAGAAGAAAGTTAAGAGTAAATGTGAATAAGAGCAAGGTTATTAGGTGCAGTAGGGTTGAGGGACAAGTCAACTGGGAAGTAAGTTTGAATGGAGAAAAACTGAATGAAGTGAAGTGTTTTAGATATCTGGGAGTGGATTTGCCAGCGGATGGAACCATGGAAGTGGAAGTGAGTCATAGGGTGGGGGAGGGGTGAAAGTTCTGGGAGCGTTGAAAAATGTGTGGAAGTCGAGAACGTTATCTCGGAAAGCAGAAATGGGTATGTTTGAAGGAATAGTGGTTCCAACAATGTTATATGGTTGCGAGGCGTGGGCTATTAATAGAGCTGTGTGGAGGAGGGTAGATGTGTTGGAAATGAGATGTTTGAGGACATTACGCGGTGTGAGGTGGTTCGATTAAGTAATGAAAGGGTAAGAGTGATTTATTCATTTGTTTATCATTCTTTGTCGCTGTCTCCTGCCTTAGCGAGGCAGCGCAAGGAAACAGATGAAAGAATGGCCCAACCCACCCACATATACATGTATATACATACAAATCCACACACACATATATACATACCTATACATCTCAATAAAACATATTTTATTTTTATTTTATTTTGCTTTGTCGCTGTCTCCCGCATTTGCGAGGTAGCGCAAGGAAACAGACGAAAGAAATGGCCCAACCCACCCCCATACACATGTATATACATACCCGTCCACACACCCAAATATACATACCTATACATCTCAATGTACACATATATATACACACACAGACACATACATATATACCCATGCACACAATTCACACTGTCTGCCTTTATTCATTCCCATACATATATATACATATATACACACACAGACATATGCTAAATCCACTCCCACATATCTAAAACATTTCACTTCCTCCAGTTTTTCTCCATTCAAACTTTTTTTTTTTTTTTTTTTTGCTTTGTCGCTGTCTCCCGCGTTTGCGAGGTAGCACAAGGAAACAGACGAAAGAAATGGCCCAACCCACCCCCATACACATGTATATACATACGTCCACACACGCAAATATACATACCTACACAGCTTTCCATGGTTTACCCCAGACGCTTCACATGCCCCGATTCAAATCCACTGACAGCACGTCAACCCCGGTATACCACATCGCTCCAATTCACTCTATTCCTTGCCCTCCTTTCACCCTCCTGCATGTTCAGGCCCCGATCACACAAAATCTTTTTCACTCCATCTTTCCACCTCCAATTTGGTCTCCCTCTTCTCCTCGTTCCCTCCACCTCCGACACATATATCCTCTTGGTCAATCTTTCCTCACTCATTCTCTCCATGTGCCCAAACCATTTCAAAACACCCTCTTCTGCTCTCTCAACCACGCTCTTTTTATTTCCACACATCTCTCTTACCCTTACGTTACTTACTCGATCAAACCACCTCACACCACACATTGTCCTCAAACATCTCATTTCCAGCACATCCATCCTCCTGCGCACAACTCTATCCATAGCCCACGCCTCGCAACCATACAACATTGTTGGAACCACTATTCCTTCAAACATACCTCCCAATTAACTTGTCCCTCAACCCTACTGTACCTAATAATCTTGCTCTTATTCACATTCACACTCAGCTTTCTTCTTTCACACACTTTACCACACACAAGCTTCTGTAGTTTCTCACCTGAAACAGCCACCAGCGTTGTATCATCAGCGAACAACTGACTCACTTCCCAAACCCTCTCATCCACAACAGACTGCATACTTGCCCCTCTCTCCAAAACTCTTGCATTCACCTCCCTAACCACCCAATCCATAAACAAATTAACCATAGTGACATCACACACCCCTGCCTCAGACCAATCTTCACTTGGAACCATTCACTCTCCTCTTTTCCTACTCATATACATACCTTACAACCTTGATAGAAATTTGTCAATGCTTCTAACTGTTTTCCTCCCATATCATGTATTCTTAAGACCTTCCACAAGGTATTTTCATCAACCCTCATATGATTTCTCCAGATCCATAAATGCCATACATATCCATGTGTTTCTCTAAGTATGAATCACACATCGTCTGCTTCTGAAATTACACTGCTCCTCCCCAATCTGATGCCCTGTACATGCCTTCACTCTCTCAATTACTAACCTCTCATACAACTAACCAGGTGCACTAAACAAACTTATACCTAAGTAGTTTGAACATCTTGTTTTAATACATGGCACTATAAATGTATTCTCCTCAGGCACCTCACCATGATCCATGCATACAATGAAAATCCTTACCAACCACTCAACAACACAATCACCCCATTTCTTAATCCATTCATCAAATGCAGTACCATCCACTCCAGCCACTTTATCACATTTCATCTCACATACAGCTCTTCACCAAACCGCTCTCCATAACTCTCACTTCGCATACCAGCCTGACCAAAACAGTCCTTCAAAATACACAGTCCATCTTCTCACTTCACTATCTGTTACCACTTCTCCTTTTTGCCCCCTTCACCCATGTTCCCATTCGTTCTCTTGCTATCTGCACGTTATTAGCCTCCTGAAGTATCTTATTCTCTCTTAAAGTTTACTGTTACTTACTCACCCCAACTCTCATTTACCCTCTTCTATCCCTCTACCTTACTATTGACCTCCTGTCCTCCTAACACTTTCTCTTATACATCCCCCAATAATTTGCACTCCCCTATGAATACTGCCTAAATACCTCTCTTTTCTCTTTCGCTAGCAACTTTACTTCCTCTTCCCACCACTCAATATCCTTTCTAATCTGCACACCTCCCACCTTTTGCATGCACATGCATCTCTCACACATGCCAGCACTGTTCCTCTAAATACCTACCATTCATTACCCACTCCCTTTGCTTCATTTACTATCACTTTTTGCCATTCTACACTTAATCCCTCATAGTATAACTTCACACAAATCTCTTTACAAGCTCACGTACTCTCACCAGTCTCTTCTTAATGACATTGTTTCCTCTTTCCTGAAAAGATGAAGTGCCTGAGGACTGGCAGAATCCTTGTATAGTGCCACTGTATGAAGGCAAGGGCAAAAGTTAATGTATGAATTCCAGAAGCACAAGTTTGTTGACTAAACTTGGTAATTTGCATGGAGGGTGCTGACATGCACAGACCATCAGACTGGGTAAGAACAATGATAAGAAAGGGTATGAGTGTGAACTAGGTGTCTGATTTGAAGAACCTCTGTGAGAAAAACTGAGAGAAAGAGGATTTATATGTGACATTTATGGATCTGGAAAAAAACATATGATGGCAGTAAGGAGTTTTTATTAACAGAGCCATACATACCTCCCTCATTATCTCATCCATAAACAGGTTAAACAGACATGGTGACTTAACACTTCCTGAAATTACATGTGTATGAGCAGGAATGATGAAGGTAAGTGGTTCCAGGTGAAGGTGGGTCTACATCAAGGGAGTGTAAGGTCATCATGACCATTTAACCTGTTTATGAATGGGATAGTGAGGTAGGTAAATATGTGGGTTTTGAAGAGAGAAACTGGTTTGCAGTCAACTGTAGGTGTGGGGTAGGGCCTGGGAGGTGAGTCTTTGCTGTTTGCAGATGACATGGTAATGGTGGCAGACTTGGGTGAGAAACTGCTGAAGCTAGTGCCTGAGTTTGGGATAGCATGAGATACAGGAAGTTCAGAGTTAATGTAAATAAAGTCAAGTAATAAGGATTAGCAAGGGAGAGAAACATGAGTTTGAATGAAGTGAACCTGGAAGAAGTGGGGTATTTTAGATAACTGAGAGTGAACATGACAGTCAATGGAACTATGGGAGATAAAGTGAACCAATGAGTGGGTGAAAAGGTAAAGGTCCTGAATGCACTGAGGAATGGGTGGAAAAACAGGTAAAGATGGGTATGTCTGATGGCACAGTAATCCTGATGATAATGTATGGATGTGGGACATGGCCTTAAAAAAAAAAGGAAGAGGTAAGAATGATGTGTAGAGCTGAAGTGTATTGATAAGAGAGATGAAGGTGAAATAGTTTGGACACATATAAAGGATGAGTAAAGAGAGATTAACTAAGAGAAAGTTCACTCCATCCTTCTGATGATGATTTGGAAGGATGGAGGGAAGGATGCACCAAGTTATCAGGGTCAGAAAATGCAAGAGGGTGTGAGGTATGTATGAGACAAGAGTGAACTTGTATGTTGTGGTATACAGGAGACAATGTGTTGTCAATGGGCTGAACCATGGCATATGAAATAGTCAGAAAAAACCACAGAAAGGTCTGTGGGGCTTGGCTTTAGACAAAGGACTTTGGTTTCAGTGCATTATATATGACAACTACAGAGTGGAAGTGAGTAAATAAGGTCATGCTTCATCTCCTAGCACTACCTACCTAATGCTAAAATTGGCAAACAAGAATGAAAAAAAATCTTTATTGCCAATGTAATATGTTTGTACTTGAGGATAAAAGTTATACCACCCAAGTACAAAAATCAATACTGAATCACATATCATGAACTAATGCTGTTATATGTTCTCCATTTAATATTTCAAAACCAATTATGAAAAGGACTCACATGGTAGCAACTCCCGGTCAGCACACTCAGTGCATGTAGGGTATGGGTAGAAAAGGTGACCTTTCTCAAGAGGATATGGAATGATTCGGAATGTACCCTCCCATGTGCAATGCAGGAGGTTCAATGCCCCTTCCACCTGTGTAAATCATATAAATCTATCAGATAATTGGCATAATCTTTGTATAATGCTTTTCAAACGACATTTTACCTGCTAAAAAGTAAAGCTAGGACTATATATTCACAATATTATACGACACAAATCCATTCATTATGAATATTGTAAAAATACACAAACCTAATCATTCTATTAGTCAACTTAGTTAACAATATCATGCAGTGGATCATATTAAAACAAACTCTCAAAACATATCCCATGTCTAATGTCTTAAAGAGAAACACGAACTTCCACAACAATGAAAGCACTTAATACTTTTTCATTTTAACATATTTGCTAAGAGAGACCAAGGTCTCCATTTTACCCACCTCCACACATAACACACTTCCACTGCATCTCCTGTAATCCTTAATTATTTCTCCATCACCATCTGAAATATATCTTCCCTTACATACTCTTATCATATTTTTATCTCTTAAATGGTCTACCTCATACTTCGCCTATACAAAAAATTTATATCTATAACAATATACAATTATAGTGCAATGAATGTGCACTTTTATAAAACAAATAATGCCCTGCAACAGCACAGATTCAAACACCCTACCATTTGTGTGGAAGCTTGGTAAGCTAGCTACTAGGCTATGTTGCTACAGCAACAGATAAAAAAAATGGCCTCAATTGCCTACATCCACTCTCCAGCTGGAAATCCTCCCTTCTCATCCCCCCTCCCCCAAGGGAAACGGGGGGGGGGGATTTCCTCAGAGGCCCAGTCCTCTATTCATAACGCTACCTCGCTAATGTGGGAAATGGCAAATAGTATGAAAGAAAAAGAAAGAAATATATACATATATATTTTCTTTATTTATTATTTATTTATTTTGCTTTGTCGCTGTCTCCCACGTTAGCGAGGTAGCGCAAGGAAACAAATGAAAGAATTGCCCAACCCACCTACATACACATGTATGTACATACACGTCCACACACGCACATATACATACCTATACATCTCAACGTATACATATATATACAAACACAGACATATACATATATACACATGAACATAATTCATACCGTCTACCTTTATTCATTCCCATCATCACCCTGCCACACATGAAATAACCCCCTCCCCCCGCATGTGCGTGAGGTAGCACTAGCAAAAGACAACAAAGGCCACATTCGGTCACACTCAGTCTCTAGCTGTCATGTAATAATGCACCGAAACCATAGCTCCCTTTCCACATCCAGGCCCCACAGAACTTTCCATGGTTTACCCGAGACGCTTCACATGCCCTGGTTCAATCCATTGACAGCACGTCGACCCCGGTATACCACATTGTTCCAATTCACTCTATTCCTTGCAAGCCTTTCACCCTCCTGCATGTTCAGGCCCCGATCACTCAAAATCTTTTTCACTCCATCTTTCCACCATCAATTTGGTCTCCCACTTCTCCTTGTTCCCTCCACCCCCGACACATACATCCTCTTGGTCAATCTTTCCTCACTCATTCTCTCCATGTGACCAAACCATTTCAAAACAACCTCTTCTGCTATCTCAACCAGTCCTCTATTCATAACGCTACCTCGCTAATGTGGGAAATGGCGAATAGTATGAAAGAAAAAGAAAGAAATATATACATATATATTTTCTTTATTTATTATTCATTTATTTTGCTTTGTCGCTGTCTCCCGCATTAGCGAGGTAGCGCAAGGAAACAAATGAAAGAATTGCTCAACCCACCCACATATACATGTATAAACATACACGTCCACACACGCACATATACATACCTATACATCTCAACGTATACATACCTATACATCTCAACGTATACATATATATACAAACACAGACATATACATATATACACATGTACATAATTCATACCGTCTACCTTTATTCATTCCCATCATCACCCTGCCACACATGAAAAAACCCCCTCCCTCCACATGTGCGTGAGGTAGCACTAGGAAAAGACAACAAAGGTCACATTCATTCACACTCAGTCTCTAGCTGTCATGCAATAATGCACCGAAACCATAGCTCCCTTTCCACATCCAGGCCCCACAAAACTTTCCATGGTTTACCCAAGACGCTTCACATGCCCTGGTTCAATCCATTGACAGCACGTCGACCCCGGTATACCACATCGTTCCAATTCACTCTATTCCTTGCAAGCCTTTCACCCTCCTGCATGTTCAGGCCCCAATCACTCAAAATCTTTTTCACTCCATCTTTCCACCATCAATTTGGTCTCCCACTTCTCCTCGTTCCCTCCACCTCCAACACATATATCCTCTTGGTCAATCTTTCCTCACTCATTCTCTCCATGTGACCAAACCACTTCAAAACACCCTCTTCTGCTCTCTCAACCACACTCTTTTTATTACCACACATCTCTCTTACCCTGTTATCACTTACTCGATCAAACCACCTCACACCACATATTGTCCTCAAACATCTCATTTCCAGCAAATCCACCCTCCTGCACACAACTCTATCCATAGCCCACGCCTCGCAACCATACAACATTGTTGGAACCACTACTCCTTCAAACATACCCATTTTTGCTTTCCGAGATAATGTTCTCAACTTACAAACATTCTTCAAGGCTCCCAGAATTTTCGCCCCCTCCCCCACCCCATGATTCACTTCCGCTTCCATGGTTCCATCCGCTCCCAAATCCACTCCCAGATATCTAAAACACTTCACTTCCTCCAGTTTTTCTCTACTCAAACTTACCTCCCAATTGACTTGACCCTCAACCCTACTGTACCTAATTACCTTGCTCTTATTCACATTTACTCTCAACTTTCTTCTTTCACACACTTTACCAAACTCAGTCACCAGCTTTTGCAGTTTCTCACATGAATCAGCCACCAGCGCTGTATCATCAGCAAACAACAACTGACTCACTTCCCAAGCTCTCTTATCCACAACAGACTGCATACTTGCCCCTCTTTCCAAAACTCTTGCATTCACCTCCCTACAGCCCTATCCATAAACAAATCAAACAACCATGGAGACATCACACACACCTGCCGCAAACCTACATTCACTGAGAACCAATCACTTTCCTCTCTTCCTACACGTACACATGCCTTACATCCTCGATAAAAACTTTTCACTGCTTCTAACAACTTGCCTCCCACACCATATATTCTTAATACCCTCCACAGAGCATCTCTATCAACTCTATCATATGCCTTCTCCAGATTCATAAATGCTACATACAAATCCATTCGCTTTTCAAAGTATTTCTCACATACATTCCTCAAAGCAAACACCTGATCCACACATCCTCTACCACTTCTGAAACCACACTGCTCTTCCCCAATCTGATGCTCTGTACATGCCTTCACCCTCTCAATCAATACCCTCCCACATAATTTCCCAGGAATACTCAACAAACTTATACCTCTGTAATTTGAGCACTCACATGACGACATATATTCTATTCATTAAAAATGAGGAGTTACGCTACTAATCTAATCCTGCAGCCCAATAAAAAAATCTCTAGGATGATTTTTCAAGTAAAATCATCTATCTATATATCCCTGATGCCTCTTCCCAACTGAAACTCCCTCATATTTCTCATCAACCCATTTGAAAATAACCAATAGCACTTACCCTTTTCCAGTGTGGCAGATGAAAAAAGGCATATGCAATAGCTTCAGAGTCCCCACGTTTTAGGATGTGTTCTGGAGGGAGAATAAGGGGCTTCATCTCCAACAAATACTGAGGAAGAATATAAACATTAAGCTCTCTGAACCCTCCTTAACTTGTTCACTAATTCCACCCTAGTTTAAGTCCCCTTAATCTTTATCTTAAACAAAAGTGGATAACAGAAGCAGCATTATAATCAAGGTACAGTACCTTAAGAAGATTGTTCATCTAACAATGAGCAACAAAGAATTTAGTTACTAGTTTTGTCAAACCATATTTAAGTCCTAAATGTCTAAAAAGGAAAAAAGGATCATAGTTTAAACTAACATACAAGGCATGGTGCTTCTGAGAATTTGGAGCACTGCAAACCAATAAGCAAGAAAAAAATGAATGAGAGAAAGTTAAGGTATTAAATAAGCCTTGGTTTACAACCATTCTCATGGACAGAATCATTCATAAATTGGTTAACAGAATTAATTTTCTAACTCTCCCATCATTACCAATGTCTACCATGGCTTATTCCCTTAAACTCTCTTCAATATTGAGAAATTAATCATTTCACATGCATAACAACATCAACAAAAGTGAGTTCAGAAAGTTGAAAACCTGTTTCTTTCCCAAACAATGTCCCAACAGCAGAGGAAATCTCTTGATACCCAGGCTCAGAATCCTCTAACCCCTTGCCTTCTATTGAGGCTATAGCTATTCATCCACTGATAACCATCCACGCAGTGGGAACAGTCTAACTCGTTGCAGGTGTACTCTCTACCATGATTCACCCCCAAGAAAGGATCCAGCTGAATGCCTTTCTCCCAAGTAATATTACTGTTGTCATGGAGACTGTCCTCGAAAGTTTATGGTTCAATAAATTGCACTAAGCAAGAGCCTAAGTTATGTATAAGCAATGATTTAATGACAAATAGAGAAATAAATAGAAAGAAAAATAGATAAAGAGGCAGATGGACAGGCTGATAGGATAATAAATAAATAGAGCAACATACAATTTGATAGACAGATATAGAGATACACCAATACATGTACAGATTAAAACAGACAGACCAACACAGACAAACTGAAATTCATTATGTTCAGTTTTGCTCCAAGTTTGTTATCAGTACTCCATACTTATAATTTAGTGTAGTTCAATATCATGATTTTCATATAATGCAAGCACAAAATTACTCTCGTTTTCTCATTATAACATGAGCTGTCGCAAACTAACACAAGCCCAGCTGGCTGTACAACGCAAGGTGCCATGGCTGCACATGCCATACTGGCCACCATGTCATTTCTCTGCTAGCATTCAATGAGTATAGATAGACACATTGTTTGTCACTCATATTTTTCTACACTTTTTCCCACTTGAACCAGTCAGTATTGTAGCTAAGTGTCCAGCAAGTACTCCTACAAGTGAGCCTGCTCAAGACACTAAAGGAACTTGAACACTGGTCTAGCAGTTGCAAGCCACTATGGCAGTAATGAGAGTAGCATCTGCACCATAATGAAGACAAGGGAATCTATCAAGACAGTCTTTTCTAAGCCTTCTATTTCAAAGATGGCACTGCATCTCATGGCACTTGTGTATGTCATAATGAAGGATGCTCTTCCATTAACCCTTTAACATCCAAAAGAAATCATTATCCCTATCCTATGAATTTGAGAATTTCAAGAATAATGTAGTGTTTTTCTTCTTAGAATTTCAAAAATCATGTTAAAAGGCTGCAGAAAACTTGATTAAAAATCATGATAAGTGTGGCTCATGCCCAGATTGCACAATTACAAGAAAATGTATTATGTAATCATCCATCCAGGACATTCTGCTACACTACCATGCTCAAAATCACTGGACATAATTTACAATAAAGTAAACATTGGTTTTTAGCTGTTTTGCTCAACTTTACATGAAATTTGTTGCTATTTTCACTAATATATTGCACAGTTCACAGAATTAAAACTGACACTTTTGAGAAATATTGTGATGAATGGATGGCTTCATTTGAGAAGGGTTACAAGGCTTCATCAGCTAAACAGCAATCTAGGCAAGCCATTCCTTATGTCTTCTCTGTTTAGACTGCTATTGTGCTTCCCAGTTTTAACATACTTCATTTTGAGAAAGGAAAAACGAAAATAATAACTGAAATGAATATAATATATTAACACAGCAACAGCACATGGCAAATAATGAGTACAATTCAATATATCTTTTTTTTTCATACTATTCGCCATTTCCAGCATTAGCGAGGTAGCGCAAGGAAACAAATGAAAGAATTGCCCAACCCACCTACATACACATGTATGTACATACACGTCCACACACGCACATATACATACCTATACATTTCAACGTATACATACCTATACATCTCAACGTATACATACCTATACATCTCAACGTATACATATATATACAAACACAGACATATACATATATACACATGTACATAATTCATACCGTCTACCTTTATTCATTCCCATCATCACCCTGCCACACATGAAATAACCCCCTCCCCCCGCATGTGCGTGAGGTAGCACTAGGAAAAGACAACAAAGGTCACATTCATTCACACTCAGTCTCTAGCTGTCATGCAATAATGCACCGAAACCATAGCTCCCTTTCCACATCCAGGCCCCACAAAACTTTCCATGGTTTACCCAAGACGCTTCACATGCCCTGGTTCAATCCATTGACAGCACGTCGACCCCGGTATACCACATTGTTCCAATTCACTCTATTCCTTGCAAGCCTTTCACCCTCCTGCATGTTCAGGCCCCGATCACTCAAAATCTTTTTCACTCCATCTTTCCACCATCAATTTGGTCTCCCACTTCTCCTCGTTCCCTCCACCTCCAACACATATATCCTCTTGGTCAATCTTTCCTCACTCATTCTCTCCATGTGACCAAACCATTTCAAAACAACCTCTTCTGCTATCTCAACCAGTCCTCTATTCATAACGCTACCTCGCTAATGTGGGAAATGGCAAATAGTATGAAAGAAAAAGAAAGAAATATATACATATATATTTTCTTTATTTATTATTCATTTATTTTGCTTTGTCGCTGTCTCCCGCATTAGCGAGGTAGCGCAAGGAAACAAATGAAAGAATTGCCCAACCCACCTACATACACATGTATGTACATACACGTCCACACACGCACATATACATACCTATACATCTCAACGTATACATATATATACAAACACAGACATATACATATATACACATGAACATAATTCATACCGTCTACCTTTATTCATTCCCATCATCACCCTGCCACACATGAAAAAAACCCCCTCCCTCCACATGTGCGTGAGGTAGCACTAGGAAAAGACAACAAAGGTCACATTCATTCACACTCAGTCTCTAGCTGTCATGTAATAATGCACCGAAACCATAGCTCCCTTTCCACATCCAGGCCCCACAAAACTTTCCATGGTTTACCCAAGACGCTTCACATGCCCTGGTTCAATCCATTGACAGCACGTCGACCCCGGTATACCACATCGTTCCAATTATCTCTATTCCTTGCACACCTTTCATCTCCCTGTATACTCAGGCCCCGATCGCTCAAAATCTTTTCTACTCTATCCTTCCACCTCAAATTTGGTCTCCTGCTTCTCCTCGTTCCCTCCACCTCCAACACATATATCCTCTTGGTCAATCTTTCCTCACTCATTCTCTCCATGTGACCAAACCATTTCAAAACAACCTCTTCTGCTATCTCAACCAGTCCTCTATTCATAACGCTACCTCGCTAATGTGGGAAATGGCAAATATGTATGAAAAAAAATCACTTTTTAAACATTTTAGATATATGTGATTTGGCTTCTGTCAAGGTAATATGAACGTTTTCACTGGTTTGTTAGAGATAAGCCAGTCTAAATGTTGCAGGAAAGGATCAAGTTTATATATAGTAGTTAATTTTATCCCCATTAATCAATGGTCAAGGCCCAAATAATCTGATGTGATAAAGTAACATACATGCTGAGGATTTGTTTTTTCTAGCAAAATTTTTGTTGTTACTCATCATCTGTCACTGCTAGAAAATCTTAAGTTAAATTTTCCTACTCTCAAGAATAGCAATAGATGGAATGGAATTACTTATTTCTCATCCACTTCTATACATAATAATTTTGTGTGACTTTCTGAAGCCTCTGGAAGGCCTGGCCTAGGAGAAGAACTAGCCTGGTTACACAGGCTAAAGATATGACTGGATGGTAAGACCAACTGTGCAACAATTTGTGCAGTCACTTCTGAAAATGGTTGGAAATTTACTGATGTTCAACTGTTATTTTGTACACTGCATTAGTACTCACATGCATGATGAGAACGTACAATGTATATTGAACAGTGCACCCCTTTGAACTTCCCATACATTTCATGCAAAATACATGTACAATACACGAACATACGACCACAATTTCAAAAAACGTATTTTACTAAGAAAAATCTTACTGCCATAATCATTTCAAAATGTAAAGGCTGGCAGCTCTGGAGATGGTAATAGCTCACTACTGCATCACTTTAAGCCAACACAGACGCACAATATGCTAAACAGAAAGACTGTCACCATCCACTCACTCATCACCCACCTCAAGCAGCTTCTGCATAAAAGTATTGGCCTATTTCACATACAAAAGCAATACATGGCACTGATATCATTCACTGAGTTTTTGAATGATTAATACACTAAAAATTAATTGCACTGAGTACCATATCAAGAAAAACGATGGAACAGAAATATGAAAATTACAGCAGTGTACAATTTAGAACATTCCTAGATGAGGGAGGCAAGTGGTCTGGCATTTCACAGTTAAAAACATACATCCCACTTGGTAAATGATATAGTAGTCTGTATTCTTTATACAACCAGTCCTCAATTTATGCGAGTAATTTCACTATCATACAAGGAACCTACTTCTACCTGTCCCTTCTTTTAAGCAGTCAAAATTCGCTACTATGTAGGTGTGTGTAACAGAAAGCACACCAAAACTTCAGTATGGGTTGGTGAGGGGTTCCAAGGTGGAGGGAGCCAAGTTCCCACCAGTGGGTAAGTCTTGTAGTTACCACCTGTGTGTGCATATCTGTGCTTGTTGTGCAATTTGGGTAAACCTGCTAATGTGATTTTCCTGCAACCTGCTGTGTTTGTGTTTGTTTATGTGGCATCCAAACATCCAACAACATCCTCTCCTAACCCAGAACCAGTAGTTAAATGGAAGAAAACCTCTCTGATCTTAAAAACGAAGCTAGAAATCTTACAAATCGCTGATGCTGGTGGGGGACCATCAGTGCTTGGGCATGCTTACAACGTGGGTGAATCTACAAGCTATGACATAAAGAAGGACCCAGAGAAAATTCAAATTGCTGAGGTGCACTTTCCTCCACTGCCTACCAAGGTAACCACAAGGGTTAGAAATCCACTTATGGAGATGGAGAAAATGCTCTCATTTCACAAAGCATGAGACAAAGAAGAAAAGCATCCTTAATAACCTTCAGCTCAGATCTAAAGCTCTGAAGATTTATGAGCATTTATATAAAGAAAACTGTAGCTGAGCCAGAGATATTTGAAGCATGCAAAGGATGGCTTGATGAGTTTATTTGATATCAGTTGCTATATAGCATGAAAGTAATAGGAAAATCTGCCAGAGCTGACCATGAAGCTGCAGCATAAATCGCATTTTTCTCAGTATATGACTTCTCTCCATTCGAGGTTTTTGCAGAACATTACCCACACATAAGGAAGGGATGGGTGTATGTTTTTTATCATAGTTCTCTTCAGTAAGTTCTTACCTAATGCATGAACTAATGGGAGGGAACAAGAAAGGGAAAATCAAATTAGAGATGGAAGGATGGAGGAAAATAGATTTTAAGTAATCAGGGCCTGAATATGCATGAGTAAAAGGCATGCAAATAAGAGAGTGAACTGGAGTAAAGTGGCATACAGGGGTTGATGTGCTGTCAATGGATTGAACAAGAACATGCAAAGTGACCAGTGAAAAGGTCTGTGGGGTCTGGTTGTGGGTAGGGGCTGTTGTTTCAGTGCACAGCACATGACAACTAGAAAATGGATGTGAGTGAATGCAGCCTTCTTTGTCTGTTATTGGCACTAAATTGTTAATGCAGGAAATGGCAATTAAGTATAAAATAAGAAGGAAATAGAGCTCTGTGTAATAAATATCATCACTTAATGAGCTGGTATTAATTTTGGCACCTTAGCACCTTGCACACACTCTTAAATTGTAAAAAATGAAAAAAAAAAACTATAAAAGATACGGGTAGTACAGAAACTAGTTTTACCGTTGGAAATTTGGTAGGCACTTGTACACTAAAATTAACATATCTGATTTATCTAGCATACATAATCGCTGTCTCCTGTGTTAGCAAGGTAGCACATGGAAACAGACGAAAATGGCCCAACCCACCCACATACACATGCATATATACATACCTATACATTTCAACGTATACATACATAAACATATAGACATATACATATATACACATGTACATATTCATACTTGCTGCCTTCATCCATTCCCATCGCCACCCCGCCACACATGAAATAGCATCTTCCATCCTTCCCCATCCCCTCCCGCAAGGTAGCGCTAGGAAAAGACAACAAAGGTCACATTTGTTCACACTCAGTCTCTATCTGTCATGTGTAATGTACCAAAACCACAGCTCCCTTTCCACATCCAGGCCCCACAAATCTTTCCATGGTTTACCCCAGACACTTCATATGCCCTGGTTCAATCCAATGACAGCACATCGACCCCATTATACCACATCGTTCCAATTATCTCTATTCCTTGCACACCTTTCATCTCCCTGTATACTCAGGCCCCGATCGCTCAAAATCTTTTCTACTCTATCCTTCCACCTCAAATTTGGTCTCCTGCTTCTCCTCGTTCCCTCCACCTCTGACACATATATCCTCTTTGTCAATCTCTCCTCACTCATTCTCTCCATGTGACCAAACCCTATCAACACACCCTCTTCTGCTCTCTCAACCACACTCTTTTTATTACCACATATCTCTCTTACCCTTTCATTATCTACTCGATCAAACCACCTCACACCACATATTATCCTCAAACATTTAATTTCCAACACATCCACCCTCCTCCGCACAACCCTCACAACCATATAACACAGTTGGAACCACTGTTCCTTCAAATATACCCATTTTTGCTCTCCAAGATATCGTTCTCACCTTTCAAACATTCTTCAACGCTCCAAGAGCCTTCGCCCCCTCCCCCACCCTGTGACTTACTTACACTTCCTTAGTTTCATCCGCTGCTAAGTTCACTCCCACATATCTAAAACACTTCACTTCCTCCAGTTTGTCTCCATTCAAACTTACCTCCTAATTAACTTGTCCCTCAACCCTACTGTACCTAATAACCTTGCTCTTATTCATATTTACTCTCAGCTTTCTCCTTTCACACACTTTACCAAACTCAGTCACCAACTTCTGCAGTTTCTCAGCCGAATCAGCCACAAGCGCTATATCATCAGCAAACAACAACTGACTCACATCCCAAGCTCTCTCATCCACAACAGACTGCATATTTGCCTCTCTCTCCAAAACTCTTGCATTCACCTCCCTAACAACCCCACCCATAAACAAATTAAACAACCATGGAGACATCTAGCACCCCTGCCGCAAACTGACGTTCACTGGGAACCAATCACTCTCTACTCTTCCTACTCGTACACATGCCTTACATCCTTGGTAAAAACTTCTCACTGCTTCTGGCAACTTACCTCCCACACCACGTACTCTTAAAGCCTTCCATAAAGCATCTCTATCAACCCTCTCATATGCCTTCTCCAGATCCATAAATGCTACATACAAATCTATCTGTTTTTCTAAGTATTTCTCACATACATTCTACAAAGCAAACACCTGATCCACACATCCTCTACCACTTCTGAAACCACAGAGCTCTTCCCAATCTGATGCTCTGTATATGCCTTAATCCTCTTAATCAACACCCTCCCATATAATTTCCCAGGAATACTCAACAAACTTATGCCTCTGTAATTTATCCCCTTTGTCTTTGTACAATGGCACTATGCATGCATTCCGCCAATCCTCAGGACTTCACCGTGGTCCATACATACAGCGAATATCCTTACCAACCAGTCAAAAACACAGTCACCCCCTTTTTAATAAATTCCACTGTAATACCATCCAAACCAGCCGCCTTGCCAGCTTTCATCTTCCACAAAGCTTTCACTACCTATTCTCTGTTTACCAAACCATTCTCCTTGACCCTCTCATTTCACACACCACCCTGACCAAAACACTCTATCATCAAATGCATTCAACACACCTTCAAAATACTCACTCCAACTCCTCACTTCATCACTACTTGTTATCACCTCCCCATTTGCCCCTTTCACCGATGTTCCAATTTGTTCTCTTGTCTTACGCACTTTTTTCCCTTCTTCCAAAACATCCTTTTATTCTCCCTAAAATTTAATGTTACTCTCTCACTCCAACTCTCATTTGCCCTCTTTTTCACCTCCTGCACCTTTTTCTTGACCTCCTGCCACTTTCTTTTATACATCACCCAGTCATTTGCACTCTTTCCCTGCAAAAATTGTCCAAATGCCTCTCTCTTTTCTTTCACTAACAATCCTACTTCTTCATCCCACCACTCACTACCCTTTCTAATCTGCCCACCTCCCACCTTTCTAAACATGCCACAAGCATCTTTTGTGCAAGCCATCACTGCTTCCCTAAATACAAACCATTCCTCCCACACTTCCCTTACGTCATTTGCTCTCACCTTTTGCCATTCTGCACTCACTCTCTCCCGGTACATCCTCACACAAGTGTCCTTTTCAAGCTCACTTACTCTCTCCACTCTCTTCTCCCCAACATTCTCTCTTCTTTTCTGAAAACCTCTACAAATCTTCACCTTCGCCTCCACAAGATAGTGATCAGACATCCCCTCTTAGCACATTAACATCCAAAAGTCTCTCACATACTTATCTATTAACACGTAATCCAATAACACTCTCTGGCCATCTCTCCTACTCACATACGTATACTTATGTACATCTCTTTTTAAACCAGGTGTTCCCTATCACCAGTCTTTTTAGCACACAAATCCACAAGCTCTTAACCATTTCCATTTACAACACTGAACACTCCATGTACACCAATTATACCTCAACTGCAACATTGCTCACCTTTGCATTCAAATCACACATCACTATAACCCAGTCTCATGCATCAAAGCTGCTAACACACTCACTCAGCTGCTCCCAAAACACTTGCCTCTGCATCCACTTTCAGTTTTACCCATAACAAGCTAGTTTATTTTCTTACACTCTATCACATACTCCCACAACTGCTTCAGGAGTAGTGGTACTCCTTCCTTTGCTCTTGTCCTCTCACCAACCCCTGACTTTACTCACAAGCATTCCTAAACCACTCTCCCTCATTAACCTTGAACTTCGTTTCACCCAGAACCAAAATATCCAGGTTTCTTTCCTCAAACATATTACCTATCTCTCCTTTTTTTTTTCATCTCTTTATAAGAAAAGAATCTTAATCCTACTTGGATTAACTTTCAATATCCTTCAACAGTATGCACATTAAAGTAACTTGCTGTTCATTCCAACTCTTCCTCTCATATGAATAACAAAACAGCAACATCTGCATATAACATCTGCAAAAAATTCCATTCTGTTCCACCATGGTTCAGCAGCACACTGCTATTATCCCATCTAATCTCACATAATGTTCTAACTATAAAAACACTCTACTAAGGTTACATACCTCTGACAGCTATTCTCACACAAGCATTACTTCTCTAAAGGCTCTGAACAGCATTTACAAATAAAGACATCTTAACAAGCAACATAATGTGCATATACTGAGGGTATATATATGCCTTTAGATAAATACCTTTGGAACATGAGGATTGAATTCTACAGCTCGATGAATGGCTTCTACAGCAGCCATTTCTGCTGCTGTGAGCCCACGTTTACTGGCTATATCTGGAGAAAATCTGAAAATATAATTCAACTTTATCCATAATTCTTAAATCCTTTTTTATCATTGAAAACTGTGTAACTCTGAACATTTTATGAAACAAACACTTCTTTACTGTTCAAGAATTCTAGGTGTTTGTATATATATTCCATATGCAAAGCAGTTATTAACTGTTGGTACTACAACAATAAAGCATACTGTAAAGTCTAGAGAAGACTTCCTAAGTATACAAGTTTGTTAACCTTGATTAGGCAATGAAAAAGTAAGAGTAAGAAAAGCAACATAAATAGATAGTGGAGAAACAGCAGATTTACTATAAACTTAAAATTGTGTGACCAATCACAAGACCATTAACTTGTATAACATTAAATATCAATAAGGGTACTAGGGTCCATTTAGTGCTTATGCACATTAAGTAAAAGTTAAGGTTATCACACAACAGTGTCTTTGAAAAAACAAAGGCCAGCAACAGAAAATTACAGAGGTATAAGCAAGGTAATTAGGTACAGTAGGGTTGAGGGTCAAGTCAATTGGGAGGTAAGTTTGAATGGAGAAAAACTGGAGGAAGTAAAGTGTTTTAGATATCTGGGAGTGGATCTGGTAGCAGAAGGAACCATGGAAGCGGAAGTGGATCATAGGGTGGGGGAGGGGGCGAAAATTCTGGGAGCCTTGAAGAATGTGTGGAAGTCGAGAACATTATCTTGGAAAGCAAAAATGGGTGTGTTTGAAGGAATAGTGGTTCCAACAATGTTGTATGGTTGCGAGGCGTGGGCTATGGATAGAGGTGTGCGCAGGAGGATGGATGTGCTGGAAATGAGATGTTTGAGGACAATGTGTGGTGTGAGGTGGTTTGATCGAGTAAGTAATGTAAGGGTAAGAGAGATGTGTGGAAATAAAAAGAGCGTGGTTGAGAGAGCAGAAGAGGGTGTTTTGAAATGGTTTGGGCACATGGAGAGAATGAGTGAGGAAAGATTGACCAAGAGGATATATGTGTTGGAGGTGGAGGGAACGAGGAGAAGTGGGAGACCAAATTGAAGGTGGAAAGATGGAGTGAAAAAGATTTTGTGTGATCGGGGCCTGAACATGCAGGAGGGTGAAAGGAGGGCAAGGAATAGAGTGAATTGGATCGATGTGGTATACCGGGGTTGACGTGCTGTCAGTGGATTGAATCAAGGCATGTGAAGCGTCTGGGGTAAACCATGGAAAGCTGTGTAGGTATGTATATTTGCGTGTGTGGACGTATGTATATACATGTGTATGGGGGTGGGTTGGGCCATTTCTTTCGTCTGTTTCCTTGTGCTACCTCGCAAACGCGGGAGACAGCGAAAAAAAAAAAAGTTTGTTGAGTATTCCTGGGAAATTATATGCGAGGGTATTGATTGAGATTGATTGAGAGGGTGAAGGCATGTACAGAGCATCAGATTGGGGAAGAGCAGTGTGGTTTCGGAAGTGGTAGAGGATGTGTGGATCAGGTGTTCGCTTTGAAGAATGTATGTGAGAAATACTTAGAAAAGCAAATGGATTTGCATGTAGCATTTATGGATCTGGAGAAGGCATATGATAAGAGTTGATAGAGATGCTCTGCGGAAGGTATTAAGAATATATGGTGTGGGAGGCAAGTTGTTAGAAACAGTGAAAAGTTTTTATCAAGGATGCAAGGCATGTGTATGTGTAGGGAGAGAGGAAAGTGATTGGTTCTCAGTGAATGTAGGTTTGCGGCAGGGGTGTGTGATGTCTCCATGGTTGTTTAATTTGTTTATGGATGGAGTTGTTAGGGAGGTGAATGCAAGAGTTTTGGAAAGGGGCAAGTATGCAGTCTGTTGTGGATGAGAGAGCTTGGGAAGTGAGTCAGTTGTTGTTCGCTGATGATACAGCGCTGGTGGCTGATTCGTATGAGAAACTGCATAAGCTGGTGACTGAGTTTGGTAAAGTGTGTAAAAGAAGGAAGCTGAGAGTAAATATGAATAAAAGCAAGGTAATTAGGTACAGTAGGGTTGAGGGACAAGTCAATTGGGAGGTAAGTTTGAATGGAGAATAACTGGAGGAAGTGAAGTGTTTTAGATATCTGGCAGTGGATTTGGAAGCGGATGGAACCATGGAAGCGGAAGTGAGGGGGCGAAAGTTCTGGGAGCACTGAAGAATGTGTGGAAGTTGAGACCATTATCTCAGAAAGCAAAAATGGGTATGTTTGAAGGAGTAGTGGTTCCAACTATGTTATATGGTTGTGAGGCATGGGCTATAGATAGACTTGTGCGGAGGAGGGTGGATGTGCTGGTAATGAGATGTTTGAGGACAACATGTGGCGTGAGGTGGTTTGATCGAGTAAGTAATAATGAGGTAAGAGAGATGTGTGGTAATAAAAAGAGTGTGGTTGAGAGAGCAGAAGAGGGTGTTCTGAAATGGTTTGGTCACATGGAGAGAAAGAGTGAGGAAAGACTGACCAAGAGGATATATGTGTCAGAGGTGGAGGGAACATGGAGAAGTGGGAGACCAAATTGGAGGTGGAAAGATGGAGTGAAAAAGATTTTGAGCGATCGGGGCCTGAACATACAGGAGGGTGAAAGGTGCACAAGGAATAGAATGAATTGGAATGATGTGGTATACCGGGGTTGATGTGCTGTCAATGGATTCAACCAGGGAATGTGAAGCATATGGGGTAAACCACGGAAAGTTTTGTGGGGCCTTGATGTGGAAAGGGAGCTGTGGTTTCGGTGCATTACACATGACAGCTAGAGACTGAGTGTGAAAGAATGTGGCCTCTCTTGTCTTTTCTTGGCGCTACCTCACACGCACACGGGGGGAGGGGGGTGCTGTTTCATGTGTGGCAACGGGAATGGATGAAGGCAGCAAGTATGAATATTTACATGTGTATATATGTATATGTCTGTGTATGTATGTATATATATGTATACGTTGAAATGTATAGGTATGTATGTGTACGTGTGTGGACGTGTATGTATATACATGTGTATGTGGGTGGCTTGGGCCATTCTTTCCTCTGTTTCCTTGTGCTACCTCGCTGATGCGGGAGACAGCGACAAAGTATAATAACAAAAAATAATATATAATACATCCGTCTACCAGACGAACTATATCACGTATGCTACATATACCTTTCAAAGAAGGATGGTGTAAGAATTATTTTTCCAATCCATATTTCCAAGCATATCCACAAATCACTTTGTCAATCCAAAAAATAATAATGTTCCCATGAGAAACACTGAACATTTATTTGGCTATAACCAATACAGCAGCTGCCAGTTGGTTAGGTTACGAAAATTTAGTTTACATCAGCAAGTACACTTGGGGAATGTAGGAGGAGGGGAGCAGATAATGAGATATGAATAACAATGAAAGAATGAAGAATAATGGAAAATGAAAAATACTAATCTTGGAAAGGAAGTAATGAGCATGAAAATGTGTATCAGCCCCTTAAATGGAAATGCAGAGAAAATTTACAAAGGAATTCATAATGAATAAAGGGAAAACACAAATTATCCCAACACTTACTTATCTGCCACTGTTCGTGCTTTTAAAAGTGCTGCTGTGTAACATATAGTAGCAGATTTTGGAAGTGCTATATCATCATATCTAGCTAGGACTGCTTGTGCATCAGCATATGCCCCAACTTCTAAGAGAGCCTCCAGAAGATTTTCATGGAGGTTTAGGACATTCATGATTGGAGGCACTTCCTTTGTTAACTGCCAATAAAAAACTACATTAATAAATCAATAAAAGAAAATCAAGGGTTGTATTAGTTATTCATCTGTTTCCTGGGGCTACCTTGCTGACGCGGGAAACAGCAATTTTTTATTCATTTATTTTGCTTTGTCGCTGTCTCCCGCGTTAGCGAGGTAGCGCAAGGAAACAGACGAAAGAATGGCCCAACCCACCAATATACACATGTATATACATACACGTTCACACACGCAAATATACATACCTATACATCTCAATGTATACATACATATATACACACACAGACATATACATATATACACATGTACACATTTCATACTGTCTGCCTTTATTTATTCCCATCGCCACCTCACCACACATGAAATAACAACCCCCTCCCCCCTCATGTGTGCAAGGTAGCGCTAGGAAAAGACAAGAAAGGCCCCATTCGTTCACACTCAGTCTCTAGCTGACAAGTAATGATGCACCGAAACCATCCCTGGGGATAGGGGAGGAAGAATACTTCCCACGCATTCCTCACATGTCGTAGAAGGCGACTAAAGGGGACGGGAGCGGGGGGCTAGAAACCCTCCCCTCCTTGTATTTTAACTTTCTAAAAGGGGAAACAGCAATTATGCATAATAAATTATTAACAATATTTTATATATTTTTTTATTATACTTTGTCACTGTCTCCCGCGTTTGCGAGGTAGCGCAAGGAAACAGACGAAAGAAATGGCCCCCCCCCCATACACATGTATATACATACGTCCACACACGCAAATATACATACCTACACAGCTTTCCATGATTTACCCCAGACGCTTCACATGCCCTGATTCAATCCACTGACAGCACGTCAACCCCGGTATACCACATCGCTCCAATTCACTCTATTCCTTGCCCTCCTTTCACCCTCCTGCATGTTCAGGCCCCGATCACACAAAATCTTTTTCACTCCATCTTTCCACCTCCAATTTGGTCTCCCTCTTCTCCTTGTTCCCTTCACCTCCGACACATATATCCTCTTGGTCAATCTTTCCTCACTCATCCTCTCCATGTGCCCAAACCACTTCAAAACACCCTCTTCTGCTCTCTCAACCACGCTCTTTTTATTTCCACACATCTCTCTTACCCTTACGTTACTCACTCGATCAAACCACCTCACACCGCACATTGTCCTCAAACATCTCATTTCCAGCACATCCATCCTCCTGCGCACAACTCTATCCATAGCCCACGCCTCGCAACCATACAACATTGTTGGAACCACTATTCCTTCAAACATACCCATTTTTGCTTTCCGAGATAATGTTCTCGACTTCCACACATTCTTCAAGGCCCCCAGGATTTTCGCCCCCTCCCCCACCCTATGATCCACTTCCGCTTCCATGGTTCCATCCGCTGCCAGATCCACTCCCAGATATCTAAAACACTTCACTTCCTCCAGTTTTTCTCCATTCAAACTCACCTCCCAATTGACTTGACCCTCAACCCTACTGTACCTAATAACCTTGCTCTTATTCACATTTACTCTTAACTTTCTTCTTCCACACACTTTTCCAAACTCAGTCACCAGCTTCTGCAGTTTCTCACATGAATCAGCCACCAGCGCTGTATCATCAGCGAACAACAACTGACTCACTTCCCAAGCTCTCTCATCCCCAACAGACTTCATACTTGCCCCTCTTTCCAAAACTCTTGCATTTACCTCCCTAACAACCCCATCCATAAACAAATTAAACAACCATGGAGACATCACACACCCCTGCCGCAAACCTACAATCACTGAGAACCAATCACTTTCCTCTCTTCCTACACGTACACATGCCTTACATCCTCGATAAAAACTTTTCACTGCTTCTAACAACTTTCCTCCCACACCATATATTCTTAATACCTTCCACAGAGCATCTCTATCAACTCTATCATATGCCTTCTCCAGATCCATAAATGCTACATACAAATCCATTTGCTTTTCTAAGTATTTCTCACATACATTCTTCAAAGCAAACACCTGATCCACACATCCTCTACCACTTCTGAAACCACACTGCTCTTCCCCAATCTGATGCTCTGTACATGCCTTCACCCTCTCAATCAATACCCTCCCATATAATTTACCAGGAATTAATAATATATAAATAATATTTCATACACATTATTTACATATCTTTCACAGAGCCAGAGCATATCATACATGAAAAGATGCAATCAAATCCTATTTTCTATAAATAAAAAAATACACCCTGTAATAAAATAGATTTTTTCTTTTACAATACAATGCTATGCAAACTTGGCTTCCTGCCATAATGACACAGTTGCACTAGCTATGAAAATTCCAGGATGACTGTAGCAGGTGATTTTTTTGAGCTGTGCTGTTGCTTGTGCTATCCATGCATAAGATGTGGATGTCACACATCAGCTAAGAAATTAAAATGAGATGTGGGGAAAAAAAAAAGTTGTTGCACGATGATACTGGCAGGGAATATGTAAATGGTTAAAGCATAAAAACAAAAGAAACTATCATAATCATATGTGCTTGAATATAACTACATCAAAATCAGTTTATATATAGCAAATTCCTACAGATTTTTTCATTTAATCATTAACATATTCCATCTTAGTAATCACCTATTTGTACAGCACAAGGAAAGAGTTCAACAATCATGGACCCACTTCCTGAACTTTCTATGCCATCAAGTAGCCTTTTAAACCTTTGTAAAGTGCTTACAATAGCTCTTTCACTGGTTCATAAGATAAAATGAGCATAAAAAATAAAAATCATACACATACTGCAATTATAAACCATTACTCACCTCTTTGAACATTTTTATTGCTTCTTTCATCTTTCCTAGCTTACGCGCACACATAGCCAACCGTCTTTTTATGTATATGAACACATTTGTATCTCTTCCTGCAGAGTAAGAAGTAAATGCATAAACAAGATAAACTGGTATAAGGAAAATGTGAAACTGAAAAACAGTACATAGAGATGAAAAAGTTACATATCATTTTTCAAAGCCATCATGTTCATAACAATCAAAATATCAAGCAAAGCATACGTTCTCTAAAATGTGTATACCCCTTAAAAAGTTTTGTCATTTTCTATGTAAGCTTGTGTATATCAAATCTAGAAGTTGAAGACAGTTATCAGAAGTGAGGTCAGTATCAAAGTCAGAATATCACCTTACTAGTTCCACTGTATTACTATGGAGCTAGTGTATACATGTCAGTATCTAACAATTTCTCTAAGTATGTATGTCAAGAAAACTTCAGGGGTGTTCCCTCCGGTGGAGTCAGAAGTTGGGGTAGAGTGGTGGGGGATGGGGTGTGCAGAGGTTAAGTGGTGGAAGAAAGGCTAGGAGGGGTACCTTAAAGATGCAGGTTCTATCATAAACCAGCTGAATAATGTGAAAGACCTTAAGAGTAATAATGTCCAAAGACCTATCATCCAGCAAACACAAGAAAACAATGGTTGCTTCATGCAGAAGGATGAAAGGCTGGATCATACTGACCTCCAAGACACTAAAAGAAAAACCAGGGATTCAAGGCACTAATTCTTTCACAAACTGAATATTACTATATCTTAACATCAAAGAGATATTTCCTAGCCTATATTAATGTGATAAAGGAACTAAATTACTGGGAATGGCTGAAATTTCTGAAGTTAACTCCCTGGAGCAAAGATGGAAGAGATATATCATAACCTACACCTGGAAAATCCTAAAGGGTGTCGTTCCCAACCTACATTCAGAAATAACATCTTACAGGCACTACAGATATGGAAGACTGTAAAATACTACATCTAAATCCAATGGGGCAATATGCACAAAAAGAGAGTACACCTTAAACATCTGGGGCTTTAGAATTTTCAACACCTTGCTTGTCATCAACACAAACAGAATGGGATGCACAGTAGCGAACTTTACCAGACCAGCCAGGTTGCAGGGTCTATATGGGCCTAAAGGCTGTGGCTTCCTACAGCTTAGTTGATCAATAACCCGACTCAATAGCCACAGCTTAGCCTGAGCTGTGGGGGTAGATGACTCCCAAATATACAACAAGGTGCGGTCCTGCTCTCAATGACACAGTGACAATTTACAGCAGATAGCATGACAAAAACATAAAAGAAAAGGAGAAAAGTGAATACAACCTGATAGTGCTGGAGTGAATGTGTTTCAAGAATTAGGATGGGATGCAAAAGAGAAAAATCGAGCTTGAATGAAAAATTAAGGCCCTTTGAGCATTATTGCCAAACTGAAAATATCCAAGGTTGCCTCACCTCAGTAATCACATAAATGTAATTTTGACAAAAAATTAGTTCTCATTCGGAAAAATGTTTTCTGTCAGTACTAACATGCATTTCATGGTCTAAGCTATTTGACAGTAAAGAATGTCTTAGAAAAACTTCTAATCACATTAGAAAGAGAGACAGAAATAAAAAGAGTGAAGAATGTGCATCTATATAACAACCAAGACTAATCCTGAAATAGCACTTATAAATGATCCTACTGCAAGCCTTAGTACATTTATCATCGTTACCTCTATTCCAAATTTCATTGGAAGGATCAGGTACATCAAACCTTTGCAAATTATTTACTCATATCCACAATCACATGCACTCCTTCCCTGTAAGTACTACCCAAACACCTCCATTATCACTTTCACTAGCAATTTTACTTCTTCATCACACACTCACTAACCATGTTTCCCTGGCTGGTAGTACTTGGTAGGCAGCCACTGACTAGGGAGGTATATTACCAGTAATCCCTAACTGGATACTGGGAGGGTTATTGATGGCTACATCGTGAGCCAGCAGTTCAATGGCAGTTAATCTGCTTTCCTCTGACCCACGTAGCTCTCTGTTGCTGACTGCTTAGTTAGGATTTCAATGCATCTATGGATCATGGTGAGGTGCCTGAGAACTAGCAGAATGCATGTAAAGTGCCACTGTATAAAGGCAAGAGAGACAAATGTGAGTGTTCAAACTACAGAGTAACAAGTTTATTGAGTGTACCTGGTAAGCTGCATGGGAGTGTGGCAACTGAGAGGGTAAAGACACATTCAAAGCATCAGCCTGGGGGATAAAATGTGATTTTAGGAATGGTAGAGGATGTGAGACTCAGGCATTTTACTAAAAGAATATCTGTGAGAAATAGTGAATTTTTTTTTTAAATGGAGGTTCCAGTCATGGACAAAAGAGCACATCATGGTCAAGCCTTATTCTAAATACAGACAGGCTTATTAAAGGGTAAAAGAAGAACCAAGGGAAAGTATTTACAAATTTTGGGAGAAATTGAAAATCTGTCTTTCAAAATGTGCCACATCATATTTATTCAGAAAGAAATGAGTGATATAAAGCTCCAAAGCTTCAAGATGCAGGGGAAGAAACAGATATCAAAAGACCCACCCCAGAATTGCCAAAAGCCAAACAGTTATCATGTGACACAGTAACTCCCCAAATATCGCATGGTCTACCTAGTGGTGGGGGAACACAAGCAGCCAGCTCTCGGGAGCAAAAATCTAAGTAATACCTATAGAAGAGGGAAAGTGAACCAACAATGTGGCATAGGGTAAGCACGTCAAGTTTTGGAGTTAATGTGGGAGATTCAATATGTCGGACCACTTTCATTCAACTCTGTCATATAAGGATGCAGATCCAGAACATACCCCAGATGTGAGAGCAGTGCTCCATACAAAGACAGATCAAGCCTTTGTATGGCACATCTATGGATCTAGAGAAAGCACAAGAAAAGGCCAACAGAGATGCCTTGTGGAAGGCCTCACCAACATGGTGTGCAAACGAAGCTACTAGAAGCATGCGAGAGGCCTTCATCAACAATACAAGGATTATGTGTGAGTAGTAAGAGAAGGCTGGTCGGCAGCAAGGGCACCTAATGTCACCACAGTTGCTCAACGTGCCTGTGGATGAAGAAACAACAAAGGCAAATGCAAGGACCTTGGAGAGAGGGGCAAGCATGCAGTCTGCAGGGGGTGAGGGAAGCCTGGGAAATGAGTCAGTTGCTGTTTGCTGATGACACAGCACCGGCGGCAGATTCAAGAGAGAAGCTGCAGACGATTGTGACCACGTTCTAAGGAATGCTTGAATGGAGGAAGCTAAAAGCAAGTGTGAACAAAAGCAAGGTTACCAGTTTTAGCAGAAAAAAGGACCTAGTTAGCCAGGGTGTGAGCTTGAACGGAGAAAACTTGGAAATGGGATGTTCTAACCACCAGACAAAGGACATGGCAACTAAAGAAATGAAAAAATGTAGGTAAATCATAGGATGGGTGAGGGGAGGAGGGCCTGGGAGCACCGAGGAATATGTGAAAAGAGAGATCATCTGGAAGGGCAAAAATGGGCATGCCTGAGGGTATAGCAGTCCAAAAAAAATTACGTCTTCTGGAACACATCTCCATACATACAATGGTATAATCACCCTGTAGAGAGCTGCTTTGTTTAGCACTCCACTTTCAAAGAACATATCCTGAGTGCTAATTAGGGTATTACTGTGCTACAGGGTATCCATTCCTAAAGTCTTGATATCTAAAGGCTAACCTAAAACATTTATGCCAGCACTCAGAAGCATCCAATACGTATATAACATAAATACACATGATAAATCTACAATGCTGCTGACTTACTATGCAATGCTTCCATGACACTGCCCTGGTGCTGTGTAACTTGAGACTTTCTATAGTTTGTCTCTGCATGTTTTAGTGCCACTTTGAGCTTTTTCTCTACTTCTATAATAGAAGTGCATTCTTCTTCTGCTAGCAGGATACATGCTGAGGCACACTCCGGGTTGAGATCTAAGGCAGAACGTGCAGACTTGATGCGCACTTCAGGATTTCTTTCCCTCCAAGCAGTCTGCATTACTGTCCAAAGGATAAAACAAAACGTTTAATTTCAAAGATAAAGAATTCTAATTCTACATCTAAATCCTAACCTAACAGGTTACTATACTCGACTTATCTGAATTCCAGGCATTCCACAGGCCATCTTAACAAATTGCATTATATTCTTAAGTGTGCAAACCAATAAATAAGTATTAGCAGTAGACATCATCGAGAAGCCTTCAAAATAAGAACACTTATTATGAGGCTTAAGATAAATACCAGTCAAAAATGAGAAAATAAGGGATGAATAACCAACACAACATAAGAAGAATTAAGGACATGAAAAACAATGAGAGAAGGAAGGATGTGGTATGTAGCCACAGAAGAGATATCAACCCCTTAGCATCTCCAAACAGACATTTACTTGAGCTGAGTGACACCACTAGATGAATATTTTTGCACATGCTTTGCTCCTCCATCTCAAGGATAAACAATAAGCCTGGGTGGTGGCTGAAACTGGAGTGCAAAAACTGGAGTGCACAGTAATTTCTCCCTGTAGTCAGTCAGCCTCCAGCCATGCCAGAGAGCACATTTTAATGAGTCTTCTAATGAAAATTGAAAAATGAAACTGAAAGGATGTTTGCAGTATCAAGAGGACCAAGCAGAAAATTACCCTGAATTACTTGATGATGATCTGTCTTCAGATTATGCGGAGAGAGATTTTATGGACACTGGCTCTTCCAATAATGAAAGTTAACAAAGATTAGGCAGGATATGGTTTTCTACCAAAGGTGAAGGCAGTATTACTAGCAAATGCCGGATCATGGTCATGAGTACTGCATTAGTATAGGAAGATCTTTAAAATAATGGAGGGGGGGGGGCAACTTTTAGCAGAGGCACTGAGATGCTTTAATGCAATCTCTGTATTGCATGCTCTAAAACTTCTTACATTTATATAAACCCTATTAAGTAACCAATCTATTTAGATATAATTATTAGGAGGAATTATATAACTGCATTAGAGATTTTCACTCTTATTATAAATAAAACTGATAGAATTATTTAAAGTCTCAATTTTCTAGTGGTCCAATACAATAAAGCTAATTTTGAAGGGCTTCCTTTAAGCCTACATATCCTACCATGAATGCATCTCTGATCCATTTGAACTGAGGGACTCTAAGGTGAATGTAAACTGCAAATAACTTGATGTGTATTTTCACTGGAGGTATTATCAATCTATTTATCATACCTGATAGCTGTTTCCCGCGTCAGAGAGGTAGCACCAGGAAACAGGCGAAGATTGACCTGACCCATCCACTCATATACACATATATATATACATAAATGCCCATTCACACACATTACTTATCAATATATACATACACATACATATACATATACACACATGCACATATTCATACTTGCTTGCCTTCATCCATTCCCGGTGCTAACCCTCCCCAAAGGAAACAGCACTGCTACCCATTGCTTCAGCAGGAGAACAGACAAAAGGCCACATTCATTCTCTAGCTGTCATGTGTAATGCACCAAAACCACAGCTCTCTATCCACATCCAAGCCCCACGGACCTTTCAATGGTTTACCCCAGACATTTCACATGCCCTGGTTCAGCCCATTGACAGCACGTCGACCCTGGTATACCACATCGTTCTAATTCACTCTATTCCTTGCATGCCTCTCCTCTCCTGTATGTTCAGGCCCCGATTGCTTAAAATCTTTTTCACTCCGTCCTTCCACCTCCAAATACTTCAATATTTCAATCTATATTATCAATCATTATGAAAATACCACTGGATGTGTAATGACAACTTCAACTGGTAAGATATACAAGATGGCAGCTCCTGAAGAAGCCTACAAGACTTGTACTAAGCAATGAGGTATACCTCCAAAAGTGGTCTGAGAATAGTGAATTATCAGTGGTAGATGGTGGCTTCACACTCATAGTATATTCATTTCTTAAGCTTACCATTAAACTATTCATCATCATTATAACCCAAGGGCTCCATCAGCTACAAAGCTGTACTAAAATAAGTAACAGGGAAAGGATGGACTCCTCTGGTGTGACAAGATCTTCACCGAGACTGCAATTAGAAAATATAACCTCACAAATAATGACTTTCCACTTGCCTAGCAAGTCTAAAGCACTCTTAAATTTTCCTATTATGCATCCTATGCTGTTTCTGATGTTCATAAGAAAGGTGGTGAAGTTTTGGGCCCTAGATGTTTATGGTATTTTCTTTTTGTGCATATTGTACCTTTGCATTTAAAAAGTAATATTTAACAAAATCTTCCCAGCCTATGATACTAGTAGGATGTTATTTCTGCCTTTTCTTACAAATGCTCCCATTTGTTCTCTTGCTCTTCTCACACTATTCACCTCCTTCCAAACTATTTTTTTATTTTCCTAATTTTGCTGACACTCATTCACCCTAACTCTCTTTTCCAGCCCATGCACCTTCCTCCTGATTTCCAGCTACTTTCTCTTGTACATTTCCTATTCAGTAGCACTCCTTTCTTAATGATATCACCCATAAACCTCCCTTTTCTCTTTTGCTAACAACTTAACCTCCTCATACCCTTTTTCAAATGACATCTCACCTCACACAAGCCACACATTCACCTGCTTACAAGAGCACCTCTTCCCTTAATACTTTTCGTTCTTTTCCTACTCCCAAAGTATCATTTACTATCAACATAAGCCATTTTTCACCTAGTCTTTTATGATGTCTCCTCATAAAAGCATCATTTCAAACTAACTCATTTTCAAAACCCTCTTCTCATCATGTCATCCATTTTTGCTAATGGCCTACAAACTTCCACATTCACCTCTACTAAGAAGTGCTTAGACTTCCCATCATTTGCTACTACCAGTAGATCCACATACAACCGTCTCTCCTTTATATGCCTGTCAATTAGTATATAATGTAACAATACCCAATGACCCCCACCCCTACCCCATTCACTTATGTATACTTATGTATACACCTTTTATAAAACCAAGTATTTCTAATCTTAAATTCTTTTTCTACTCACTGCTTGACAAGCTGTCCACCGTTTTCATTTACATCAGGTATCCCTCCGCCCAAGTCAAACTGTACCATCAGCTGCCATGTTGTCCACTCTTTCATTTAAATCTCCCATCACTCACTCAACCCTTCCCTCACTTATGTCTGTCTGAAACTCACTTCCTTACACGCTCACATTCCCACACAACTTTTTTGCAATGAAAATGCTACCCCCTCCTTTGTTTTCACTTTCACACTAACCGCAGACTTTACTCTTCAAACATTCCCACACCATTCTTCTCCCTTCCCCTCGAGCTGAATTTCACTCAAACCCAAAACATAACATCCAGGTTCTCCTAAAACACATTAACTTTCCCTTTACTCATTCTAGATTGGCTTCTTCTGTTCCTACTTCTAGAAACTGGGATACATGAAGGGGAGGATTTCTAGCATCATGTTCATATCTCTTACGGCCATCTCTTATGACATGCACGAAATATGAGGGTAGTTTTCTTGCTTTCCTATCCTTGGGGATAGAAAACTTGTGATTTTAGATTAAAGACTCATGTAAGTTACATTTTGTCAAAAGTTAAGTGAAAGATAGAGACAAGATATGTGTTTGTCAAATGAGTTCCAGCATCCCACACATATAAAGGGTAGGGTGGGTGTGTGTGTGTATGTAATGCAGAGAGAGAGAGAGAGAGAGAGAGAGAGAGAGAGAGAGAGAGAGACACACACACACACACACACACTGGGCCACAGTAAGGAAACATGAAAGCCATTGCAATGCTGGTTACATCTATGTCAGTAATTCTTCATCATCCTGGCAATAGCACCTCCCTAGCCAATGAGTGCTCAGTGATGGGTGCCTATTATTGCCTAATAACTTTCATATCATACAGACAACATCATGTAAATAATTAATGAGAAAGTTCAAAAAAGAAATTTCTCAATAAGGTAACAAACAAATCAATACAATATCTTTACTGTTTTAGCTATCTATTTCTTTTTACCTAAAAAATCCTCTATTTACATACATCTGCCTTCCCATCCATCTACCCTAATGTCTCCCTTGTCCACTTCCATAGTAAATAATACACATCCAATAAGCTGTTTTCCTTATTCAATGTAAAAAAGAAATGTAGCTTTCTTTAAGAAAAGCACTGGTTTAAACTTATCATGTACAAAGATCTTACTTTCATATTCAGGCTTTCCAGCATCTGCTTCACATGTGAAGAAAGTCTGATGATCCTGTGCAGACAAGTTCATGTCATAATAGGTCAATGGCTCCTTCTTTGTCGACCAAGTTAGCCGTTGGTATTCTGATCCACGAAACAGGTTGAGAGGATTGCGCCAAACTTTACATTCTGAAAATAATTATACGATTCATCAAATTATATGATAATCCATTAAACTCAAAGTATGTTTAAGTTACTGCGCTCTTAACAGTTAAATCTAATTCTGCCTATCCTCTAGAATGCATCCAATCTGCATCAACCACTTTTACTACAGGAAATCTTAACTACAAAATCTATTCAAAGGGAAAGCCAAATCAAATATGACAATACAGTAATGTTGACAGTTACAACTGTTAGGTACATTCTGCAGTTCCTGTAAAACTGCATATCAACTCTTGCAGGAAACACAGCAATCATATCAAATGGTAAAAAAACTGATAACACTACAGTACTCTGAATTATAAATGATTCAAACTAGCACAGTGTTCCACAGAACACTGTTTATCACCTGCAGAGAACAGTCCCTGGAAGTGAAATGAGAAATGGACAAAAATAGTCTACAAAAAAAAAATCTGTACTAAGTTCCACAGCCAAAGGTGTAACTTTCTTCAAATTATGACTAATGCTAAGTGCCAGGCTAAATCTTATAAGGGGCTTAACTCAAATAATATGCAAGCCTAAGAAAAGGTTTTCAAGCCAAAGAAATATTTACATGCTGGGATACAATATAAAGTTCCATAAGTATCTGAAAGGGTAGTGAGTGGTGGGATGAAGAAGTAAGATTGCTAGTGAAAGAGAAAAGTGAGGCATTTGGACAATATCTGCAGGGAAGTAGTGCAAATGATTGGGAGATGTATGAAAGAAAGTGGCAAGCTTAGGTTAGGTTAGGTCAAAGAAAGGTGCAAGAGGTGATAAGAGGGCAAATGAGAGTTGGGGTGAGAGAATCATTAAATTCTAGAGAATAAAAAGATGTTTTGGAAGGAAGCAAATAATGTGTGTAAGACAAGAGAAATGAGAACATCAGTGAAGGGAGCAAGTGGGAATGTGATAACAGATAGTGATGGAGTGAGTATTTTGAAGGTATGTTGAATGTGTTTGATGATAAAAGTGGTAGATATAGGGTGTTTTGGTCTGGGTGGTGTATGTAGAGGAGGGTCATGAAGAATGATTGGGTGAAGAGAGAAGAGGTAGTGAAAGCTTTGTGGAATATGAAATCTGGCAAGGCGGCAGGTTTAGATGGTATTGCAGTGGAATGTATTAAAAAAAGATGATGACTGTGTTGTTGATTGGTTGATAAGGATATTCAATGTATGTATGGACCATAGTGAAGTGCCTGAGTATTGGAGGAATGCATGTACAGCGGCAGTGTACAAAGGTAAAGGGGATAAAGAGGAGTGTTCAAATTACAAGGGCACAAGTTTGTTGAGTATTCCTGGGCAATTATATGGGAGGGTATTGATTGAGAGGGTGAAGGCATGTACAGAGCATCAAACTGGGAAGAGCAGTGTGGTTTCAGAAGTGGTAGAGGATGTGTGGATTAGGTGTTTGCTTTGAAGAATGTATGTGAGAAATATTTAGAAAAACAAATGGATTTGTGTGTAGCATTTATGGATCTGGAGAGGGTATATGATGGGGTTGATATAGATGCTGCTTGGAAGGTTTTAGAGAATATAGTGAGAAAGGTAAGTTGCTAGAAACAGTGAAAAGGTTTAACAAAGAATGTAAGGCATGTGTATGGGAAGGAAGAGAGGAGAGTGCTTGGTTCCCAGTGATTGTTGGTCTGTAGCATGGGTGTGTGATGTCCCCATGGGTGCTAAATTTGTTTATGGTTGAGGTGGTTACAGAGGTAAATGCAAGAGTTTTGGAGAGAGCTCTAAAGGCTGATTCATGTGAGAAACTGCAGAGGTTGGTGATGTAGTCTGGAAAAGTGTGTGAAAGGAGAAAGTTGAGAGTAAATGTGAATAAGAGCAAGGTTATTAGGTTCAGTAGGGTTGGAGGACAAGTTAATTGGAACGTAAGTTTGAAGAGAGAAAAACTGGAGGAAGCGAGGTGTTTTAGATATCTGGGAGTGAACTTTGCAGTGGATGGAACCATGGAAGTGGAAGTGAGTCACAGGGTGGAGGAGGGGGCAAGGGTTCTGTGAGCAATGAAGAATGCGTGGAAGGAGAGAACGTTATTTCAGAGAGCAAAAATGAGCATGTTTGAAAGAATAGTAGTTCCAAGAATGTTATATGGTTGAGAGGCATGGGCTATAGATAGGGCTGTACAGAGGAAGGTGGATGTGTTGGAAATAAGATGTTTGAGGACAATATGTGGTGTGAGGTGGTTTGATTAAGTAACGAAAGGGGAAGAGAGATGTGTGGAAATAGAAGAGTATGGTTGAAAGAGCAGAAGAGGGTGTGTTGAAATGGTCTGGACATGTGGAGGGTATGAAAGAGGAGAGATTGACAAACAGGACATATGTGTCAGAGGTGAAGGGAACAAAGAGAAGCAGGAGACCAAATTGGAGGTGGAAGGATGGAGTGAAAAGGAATTTGAGCAATCAGAGTCTGAACAAACAGGAGAGTGAGAGGCATGCAAGTAATAGAGTGAATTGGAATGATGTGGTATACCAGGGTAGACATGCTGTCAATGGACTGAACCAGGGAATGTGAAGCGTCTGGGGTAAACCATGGAAAGAAAGGTCTGTGGGGCCTGGATGTGGATAGGGAGCTGTGGTTTCAGTGCATTACACATGACAGTTAGAGACTAGGTGTGAACAAATGTTGCCTTTTCATCTGCATTCCTAGTGCTACCTCAATGCAGCAGGGGAGTGCGATGCTGTTTTCCTGTGGTGCGGGTAGCGACAGGCATGGGTGAAGGCAAGCATGTATGAAAATGTACATGTGTATGTATGTAATGTCTGCATATGTGTATGTATGTGTTGATATGTATATGCATGCACATGTGAGTATGTGGGCACTTATGTACATACATATATGTGTGTATATGAGTGGATGGGCCATTATATATAATAAATAAGTAAATAAAAGTATCTGAAATGGAGCTTTGATGCTAGGAACATGGTTAAGTTGTTGATTAAGGTATGGCTCCCAGGGGAAAAAAGCATTATGATGTACAAAGCAATCCATCAGTGTTTACCATGGCAGAGCAAAAACTACTTTAAGGATGCACATTACTGATATATTTTCAATACACAACTGCCTTACAATGGTGATGGTGATGTAAAAAATCAATTCCTTGTGTTTGCTATGCTGTGTAAGCAACACAAAATTGAGGATATGCTGTGATGTTGTTGACAACCAAATCACAAGGTATGTCTGTGCAAAAAAGAAAATTACCTGGCACACTCTGTTGATTATTGTTGTTGTTAGAGTTAGTAGTGGTACTCTCTGCACTGTTGTTCTCTCCCCCACCAATCCATGGACTAAGATGGTTGAGGGAAACTTGTTCAATAAATGATGTGCCATATTTTCGAAAATACCACCATTCAAATATCTGAAAAAAATATGTTTTTTAGTTACAATTCTGCCGAATTAAGGAAATCCTTACTTTCAACTTGGGGCCTATATATACTTCTAAAAATAAAATTTCCTAGCATAAGAATTAAGGGCATTATACATTCTGGTACAATAAAACTTGAAATATATTCACTTACAACAGTACAAGAATTAAAGGCATTCATACATTCTGGTTTCATCTGTAATTTTCCCTAAAATTACCATTTTTTCATGTACATGGTAATTAATGCAAAAAATACAATTTGTACACAATTATCTTTTACACTAAACAATACTGAAACTTTTAATCTGGCATTGTAGAGCATATATAAAGCACATTTAAAGAATTACAGTACTTCGGTGGGTATCCAAGGTGAACAATTGTGGATTTCCACCAAATTACTATTCATACGTCCCCATTTAACTGATTACACACACACACACACACAATCAACTGGACAATAACGACAGTAAAAAGTTCTTCATGAGGAACAGTATCAGTTACCAGATGCTACGATCAGATGATGAGAAAGATGGTGGTCGAGGTTGGATGGTTGGAGTGGTCTAAGCAAGATGATGAATGTCAGCAGCTTACAAAATTTGAAGTTTTCTGGATGGTATAAAATGTAATAGACATGGGGGCCTCAAGAGTTTAAAACTTTTTCCCTAATGTAAAAATAGGTAATTACAAATAGGTCATCACATACACACAAACTACTCACAGTGTGGTGGTTAGAATCACTAACCATATGTCATCGAAGTCCAGCCTGTGGTCAGACCAGCAGGGGTTAGAATCCCAAGCATGGCAGCAAGCCTAAACCCAACCCAGGCATTTATCCTCCTCTCAGGGCTAGTCGATAAACTAGTACCTGGCTTAGGCTGGTATACTTAACAAACTTATGCCTCTGTTGTTTGAACATTCATCTTTATCCCCTTTGTCTTTCTTTATAAAATGGCACTATAAACGCATTCCTTCAATCCTCAGGCACTTCACCATGATCCGTACATACATTGAACATCCTTACCAACCAATCAAGAATATAGTCACCACCCCCACCTTCTTATTAAATTCAAATGCAATACCATCTAATCCCACTGCCTTCCCAGATTTCACCACCCTTCTCTTTTTACCAAACCATGTTTTTATGTCAGTGTATACCACTCCGACACCCAAACACCCTACATCTGCCACTCTATCATCAAACACATTTGACAATCCTTCAAAATACTCACTCCATCACTACCTGTTATCACTTCCCCTTTTGCTCCCTTCACTGATGTCCACATTTGATCTTTCTTTCACACATCAACTCCTTCCAAAACAAGGTCATCTTCTTCCTAAAATTTAATGATACTCTCTCACCCCAACTCTCATTTGTCCTTTATTTTCAACCCCTACTACAGAAAAGGGTGGATGTGTTGGAAATGAAATGTTTGAGGACAATATGCAGTGTGAGGTGGTTTGATCGAGTGAGTAATGAAAGGGTAAGAGAGATGTGTGGTAATAAAAAGAGTGTGGTTGAGAGAGCAGAAGAGGGTGTGTTGAAATAGTTGGACACATGGAGAGAATGAGTGAAGAAAGATTGACAAAGAGGATGTATGTGCCAGAGGTGGAAGGAAGAAGCAGGAGACCAAATTGGAGGTGGAAGGATGGAGTGAAAAAGATTTTGAGCGATCAGGGCCTAAACATACAAGCCCCAACTCTCAAAATCTTTGTCACTCCATCCTTCCACCTCCAATTTTGTCTCCCACTTCTCCTTCTTCCCTCCACCTCTGACACATATATCCTCTCTGTCAACCTTTCCTCACTCATTCTCTCCATATGTCCAAACCATTTCAACATGCCCTCTTCTGCTCTCTCAACCACACTCTTTTTATTTCCACACATCTCTCTCACCCTTTCATTGCTTACTCTATCAAACCACCTGACACCACATATTGTCCTCAAATACATACAACCTCCTCTGTACAATCCTATCTATAGCCCATGGCTTGCAACCATATAACGTGAGAAATGGCAATCAAGTACGGAATTAATAAAACTGAATCAATTAAATGGAAAAGGCCATGGTGTCAGGTTTATGGTGCTTTAGGCACCATAGATCAGACATGGAATTGGATAGTCCCATGGGCATTGAAGTGAGTCATTGGGTAAAAGAAAGCTGAGATCCAGGGCAAATTAAGGAGTTCAGTATAAGAAGGGAAATGTCAGTGTCCTATTGGGCAAAGACAGGCATGTTTGAAGATATGTAAACAGTCCTGAAAATGTTGTGGGCATGTCTAAAGGTGCAGCAGTCCTACAGTTGTGTGAATGTGTTAGGCCATGAATGCAAAAGAAAAGATAAGGTGGACATTCTGGAAACAAAATGTTTGAGGACAATATGAGGTGTGACATTAACTGATCATGTAAGACATGATGAGAGAAGAGAGACTCACAAACATATGTGTTGTAAAAATGGTGAGCATGGGAAAGAGAATCTAAGGAGACAAAACCATTAAGTAATACAGATAAGGGCATCTGGGCCAGAACCTCTAGGAACAAGAAAGGTATTTTCTTGTTAGAAAAACTAGAGTGATATGGTATAGAGGGAGCATCATGTTAATGGGTTAAATTAGGACTCATGAGCAATCACAGTAAACCAGAGAAGTCTCTGGAGCTTAAAGGCATAAATATTTGCTCATATGTTTGGAGATGTAATTGTCAAATAATATTCAAAATGGCAGGAAGTAAGCAGAAAAAGAATTCATTCATAAGGAACGAACTAAAAGAAAAAACTTTAGTACCAAAAACTGATGGAACAAAACTAAATTAGGTACTCACCAAAATAAGTCCAGATATAAGTGAGGAAGTCCCTGTGAGGGCAACGTAGAACTTCGGAGTAAGAGTTGACAGAAACACTGTGGCTGGGAATACAAGAAATAGGTAATGACAAAAAACAGTCTAAAAATTCCCAATGCTGCACACTGATCATGAAAAATTTAGCGGGATAATATGCAGCTGTTTACATTAAAAATATACTCTGCAAACAATTTATGGCATCTGTTTTCCTAAAAGGAAAAGAAGATAATAACCAATTGTAAAAAAAAGTGTACAAGATTTATGACATCTACTTTCTTCATAAGAAGTACTAAATGTACACAAAATCATCACTTTAAAACTAGAATAGGTCACAAAGCACAAAGAAGTTAATTACACTTAAACCTCAAATAATCTGATCAAGGAGCTGACTTGACCACCAAAGGTACCAAAACTTTAATCTATATACCAGTAAATTCTTAATCTGATCCTCATGGAGCTCCAAGTAGCTCAGTTTTAGATAATGGAACAAACTTCAAATAAGCTGACTAAAGAGCTGATTTGATCACCAAAGGCACTAAAACTTTAATGTATATCTGTATACCTGTATATTCTCAATCTGACCATTTTTCTTTTGGCTGCTACATAACTCAGTTTTCATTCTCTGACTCTGTTATCTAACTATATCAACTTAACCAGTAATTACTGTATTCATTCCTAAACTTTTACAAAATAATAACTCATAATCAACAGTGTTTCATATTAGACCCTATATTCTTTGTACAAAAAGAAAGAAAATAAAAGGATATAATGCATCTATGCAAACAACACATTAAAATCTAAGAATCAAAGTGGCTGTAAAAGAACCTGATGTTGTACCTGTCACAAGTGTGAAGCATGACATGAACAGACCGAAGAGGACCAGCAGAAGACACAGCATCACATATATCATAACCGTCACCACATCATGTGTATGAGGGACATCCCCACTTGTCCCTGAGTCTTTATCCTTCCACCAATTTCTATTTTTCCACCCATAAAAGCCATTATCCTTAGCCCAAATGCCAGCATTCCAACCATTTGCCGTAACTATATCCTCAACCTCCGGCACAAGTTTACGTTGTACGAGAACCGTTGGTGGAGGAATACTCCGCTGACGCAAGATTCGAGCTGGATGGATTCCCATGACTGAATTTTTGGGAATGGTGAGATCATTCCAATTAAAGTCATCTTATAAGTTGTATATACATTATATATTTTCATTCATAAATACCCTAGGACCAATTTTCAAGAAAGAATTCCATTTATACCTACAACTTTTGTTCCTAAAGGCTCCTGCAGTCCAAGGTGGTGCTACTTCCAACAGCAAAGAAATGTAGACTCCTTTGGAATGAAATTCTTTTTGACAAGATTGTACTCTCAATGACAGCCTCACTAAAGGTGACTTTTTACACACATTGTAACCTAAGGCAGGTGGAGTACATTAACAACTATACAATATTTATCTCTCTCTCTGTCTGCCTCAAGCTCTTGTGCCATCAGGTTGTATACAGAGAATTGTGACTTTATTTATTAAACAATTTTGCAATCTTTACAATTCAAAATGGCATCAAGTGTTAGAGGAGTTAAAAGAAAGCATGTGAACTGTATACTGTATTACAATATATTGTATCTAAATAAGGCCTATAAGTTACATATGATTCAACAGACTTTTGGCATTAACAGTCACCCCTTCCCCCAATTAAATTGAGGGTCTAGTTTTTTTATGCATATTTGCCATTTCCTGTATTAGCAAGGTAGTGTCGAGAACAGATGACTGAGCCTTAAAGGGAAAATCATCACTTGGCCCCCTTCTCTGTTCCTTCTTTTGGAAAAGTAAAACAGCAAGGGAGAATTTCCAAGGAGGCCCAACTTCCATCCCAAACAGTTGCCTTCCACAACATGGAGGGAATACACATGGAAAGTATTCTTTCTTCCCTATCCCAGGGATATATATATATATATATATATATATATATATATATATATTTTTTTTTTTTTTTTTTTTTTATACTTTGTCGCTGTCTCCCGCGTTTGCGAGGTAGCGCAAGGAAACAGACGAAAGAAATGGCCCAACCCCCCCCATACACATGTATATACATACATCCACACACGCAAATATACATACCTACACAGCTTTCCATGGTTTACCCCAGACGCTTCACATGCCTTGATTCAATCCACTGACAGCACGTCAACCCCGGTATACCACATCGCTCCAATTCACTCTATTCCTTGCCCTCCTTTCACCCTCCTGCATGTTCAGGCCCCGATCACACAAAATCTTTTTCACTCCATCTTTCCACCTCCAATTTGGTCTCCCTCTTCTCCTCGTTCCCTCCACCTCCGACACATATATCCTCTTGGTCAATCTTTCCTCACTCATTCTCTCCATGTGCCCAAACCACTTCAAAACACCCTCTTCTGCTCTCTCAACCACGCTCTTTTTATTTCCACACATCTCTCTTACCCTTACGTTACTCACTCGATCAAACCACCTCACACCACACATTGTCCTCAAACATCTCATTTCCAGCACATCCATCCTCCTGCGCACAACTCTATCCATAGCCCACGCCTTGCAACCATACAACATTGTTGGAACCACTATTCCTTCAAACATACCCATTTTTGCTTTCCGAGATAATGTTCTTGACTTCCACACATTCTTCAAGGCCCCCAGAATTTTCGCCCCCTCCCCCACCCTATGATCCACTTCCGCTTCCATGGTTCCATCCGCTGCCAGATCCACTCCCAGATATCTAAAACACTTCACTTCCTCCAGTTTTTCTCCATTCAAACTCACCTCCCAATTGACTTGACCCTCAACCCTACTGTACCTAATAACCTTGCTCTTATTCACATTTACTCTTAACTTTCTTCTTCCACACACTTTACCAAACTCAGTCACCAGCTTCTGCAGTTCCTCACATGAATCAGCCACCAGCGCTGTATCATCAGCGAACAACAACTGACTCACTTCCCAAGCTCTCTCATCCCCAACAGACTTTATACTTGCCCCTCTTTCCAAAACTCTTGCATTTACCTCCCTAACAACCCCATCCATAAACAAATTAAACAACCATGGAGACATCACACACCCCTGCCGCAAACCTACATTCACTGAGAACCAATCACTTTCCTCTCTTCCTACACGTACACATGCCTTACATCCTCGATAAAAACTTTTCACTGCTTCTAACAACTTTCCTCCCACACCATATATTCTTAATACCTTCCACAGAGCATCTCTATCAACTCTATCATATGCCTTCTCCAGATCCATAAATGCTACATACAAATACATTTGCTTTTCTAAGTATTTCTCACATACATTCTTCAAAGCAAACACCTGATCCACACATCCTCTACCACTTCTGAAACCACACTGCTCTTCCCCAATCTGATGCTCTGTACATGCCTTCACCCTCTCAATCAATACCCTCCCATATAATTTACCAGGAATACTCAACAAACTTATACCTCTGTAATTTGAGCACTCACTCTTATCCCCTTTGCCTTTGTACAATGGCACTATGCACGCATTCCGCCAATCCTCAGGCACCTCACCATGAGTCATACATACATTAAATAACCTTACCAACCAGTCAACAATACAGTCACCCCCTTTTTTAATAAATTCCACTGCAATACCATCCAAACCTGCTGCCTTGCCGGCTTTCATCTTCCGCAAAGCTTTCACTACCTCTTCTCTGTTTACCAAATCATTTTCCCTAACCCTCTCACTTTGCACACCACCTCGACCAAAACACCCTATATCTGCCACTCTATCATCAAACACATTCAGCAAACCTTCAAAATACTCACTCCATCTCCTTCTCACATCACCACTACTTGTTATCACCTCCCCATTTGCGCCCTTCACTGAAGTTCCCATTGCTCCCTTGTCTTACGCACTTTATTTACCTCCTTCCAGAACATCTTTTTATTCTCCCTAAAATTTAATGATACTCTCTCACCCCAACTCTCATTTGCCCTTTTTTTCACCTCTTGCACCTTTCTCTTGACCTCCTGTCTCTTTCTTTTATACATCTCCCACTCAATTGCATTTTTTCCCTGCAAAAATCGTCCAAATGCCTCTCTCTTCTCTTTCACTAATACTCTTACTTCTTCATCCCACCACTCACTACCCTTTCTAATCAACCCACCTCCCACTCTTCTCATGCCACAAGCATCTTTTGCGCAATCCATCACTGATTCCCTAAATACATCCCATTCCTCCCCCACTCCCCTTGCTTCCATTGTTCTCACCTTTTTCCATTCTGTACTCAGTCTCTCCTGGTACTTCCTCACACAGGTCTCCTTCTCAAGCTCACTTACTCTCACCACCCTCTTCACCCCAACATTCACTCTTCTTTTCTGAAAACCCATACAGATCTTCACCTTAGCCTCCACAAGATAATGATCAGACATCCCTCCAGTTGCACCTCTCAGCACATTAACATCCAAAAGTCTCTCTTTCGCACGCCTGTCAATTAACACGTAATCCAATAACGCTCTCTGGCCATCTCTCCTACTTACATAAGTATACTTATGTATATCTCGCTTTTTAAACCAGGTATTCCCAATCATCAGTCCTTTTTCAGCACATAAATCTACAAGCTCTTCACCATTTCCATTTACAACACTGAACACCCCATGTATACCAATTATTCCCTCAACTGCCACATTACTCACCTTTGCATTCAAATCACCCATCACTATAACCCGGTCTCGTGCATCAAAACCACTAACACACTCATTCAGCTGCTCCCAAAACACTTGCCTCTCTTGATCTTTCTTCTCATGCCCAGGTGCATATGCACCAATAATCACCCACCTCTCTCCATCAACTTTCAGTTTTACCCATATTAATCGAGAATTTACTTTCTTACACTCTATCACATACTCCCACAACTCCTGTTTCAGGAGTATATATATATTTATTTTTTGCTTTGTCGCTGTCTCCCGCGTTTGCGAGGTAGCGCAAGGAAACAGACGAAAGAAATGGCCCAACCCACCCCCATACACATGTGTATACATACGTCCACACACGCAAATATACATATCTACACAGCTTTCCATGGTTTACCCCCGACGCTTCACATGTCCTGATTCAATCCACTGACAGCACGTCAACCCCAGTATACCACATCGATCCAGTTCACTCTATTCCTTGCCCTCCTTTCACCCTCCTGCATGTTCAGGCCCCAATCACACAAAATCTTTTTCACTCCATCTTTCCATCTCCAATTTGGTCTCCCACTTCTCCTCGTTCCCTCCACCTCCGACACATATATCCTCTTGGTCAATCTTTCCTCACTCATTCTCTCCATGTGCCCAAACCATTTCAAAACACCCTCTTCTGCTCTCTCAACCACGCTCTTTTTATTTCCACACATCTCTCTTACCCTTACGTTACTTACTCGATCAAACCACCTCACACCACACATTGTCCTCAAACATCTCATTTCCAGCACATCCATCCTCCTGCGCACAACTCTATCCATAGCCCACGCATCGCAACCATACAACATTGTTGGAACCACTATTCCTTCAATCATACCCATTTTTGCTTTATGAGATAATGTTCTCGACTTCCACACATTCTTCAAGGCTCCCAGGATTTTCGCCCCCTCCCCCACCCTATGATCCACTTCCGTTTCCATGGTTCCATCCGCTGCCAGATCCACTCCCAGATATCTAAAACAATTTACTTCCTCCAGTTTTTCTCCATTCAAACTTACCTCCCAATTGACTTGACCCTCAACCCTACTGTACCTAATTACCTTGCTCTTATTCACATTTACTCTTATATATTTATCTATTTATTTTGCTTTGTCGCTGTCTCCCGCGTTAGCGAGGTAGCACAAGGAAACAGACGAAAGAATGGCCCAACCCACCCACATACACATGTATATACATACACGTCCACACACGCAAATATACATACCTCTACATCTCAACGTATACATATATATACACACACAGACATATACATATATACGCATGTACATAATTCATGGACTATGGACCAACTGCTGCAACCAGGATTTGAATCTGTGTTCAACCTTGGGTGGCCCATGAATAATGTATCACATTCAGGAACACTAACCATTACCCCCCCCCCCTCCTCCTCCCAACCAATCTGATCACATTTCCTCTTTTCACCAAATATTTGCCATGAATCACTCTATTTGCATACCTCCCCTATACATCCCACATTTGTCATGCTACTATCAAACACATTACATTAAACAATCTTAGAGCACTCACTCCAACTCCTCTTCACCTCATCTCTGCCTGCTACCACTTCCCCATTTGTTGTTTCCATTTTTCTTTCATTTTCTTTACACTATCAACTTCCTTTCAAAACATTTTTTTTTTACTTCCTGAAGTTTGCTGATACTTTTTCAGCCCCTGCACCTTCCTCTTGACCTTCTGCTGCTTTTCTTAGTACATCTCCTTATCACTCTCACTACTTTTATCACATCTTTCTCTTGCAACTTAAAACATCATCCCACCACTCAATATCCTTTCTCACATGCCCAACTCCCACTTTCCATATGCCACAAACATGCCAGCACTGCTTCCCTAAATACCTCCCATTCCTTATCCATTCCCTTTACTTCATTTACTCTTTCTTAATATTCTATACTCATCTCTCCTGGTATCTCTTCAAACAAACCTCTTTTCCAAGCTCACTTACTTTCATCACCCTCTTCTCACCAATATCATTTTTTCTTCCAAAATTCCTACAAATCTTCATCCTCATCTCCACCAGGTAATAATCAAATATCAAACCAGCTGCCCCTCTCAACACATTATCTAAGGTCTGTACTACCTTTCCTACTCTAGGAATACTTATATCTGTCCCCTCTTCTTAAATCAGGTATTCCTGACCACATGCTCATTTACAGCATACAACTCTTGTTACAAAAAGTTTAAATTCTCCATTCATTTCAGTGTAAACCCCACTTCCTAGTTATACCTTCAACTATCACATAATCCACTTTTATATTCAAATCCCCATCACTGATACTCAATTTCTCTCTTCAAAACTGCTGACACATTCACTTAGCTCCGCCCAAAACACTTGCCTCTCTTCATCTGTTCTCTTATGGTCAGATGCATAAGCACTCAATCACCCAACTCTCGTAATCCACTTTCATTTTCACCCACACTCACACGCTTTCAAACAATCTCAAAACTCCCTCTTGAGTTGAAATGCTACTCCTTCCTTAGCTCTCACCCTCACATTAACCCCTTAATTTACACCTACGAAATTCCCAAATCATTCCTCCCATCTACCGTGACTTCTGTTTCAAGAGCTAAAACATTCACTTTACTTTTCTATATCATAAATCCGAACATAATCTTTCATACTTTTTCGCCGTTTCCCCAGTAACACTTCGTCCCCTCATCTTTATAATAATGCATTTAGGAACCTTAAATTCAGGCAGAAGTACATTAACTGTAACAATACTAACTGCCTTTTATCAGCAATGCTACAATTCCCTGCAGAGGGTGATGAAACCACTGTCACTGTGCCACACCTGACCACTGCAATTATCACATTAACTGATGCAACCTCGTTCTGAGGAATAGCGGTCATTAGCCTGGTAGTCCAAGCCATCAACAAATTCGTGATCCCATGAGAAATGCCGACAAGCTTAGCTGCCACATCCATAACGGGGCCGACCTCAAACCCTGTATTACTCCCAACTGAGGCCATTAGTATTTACTGTAACCGCCTTCATTCCCAACATGACCACCCATAGGGTAGCCCGGCCAGGCCGCAAAGCAAATCAATTCTGCTGCAATCGTCACTTCAGTCAGTCAAGCGGTCCTGGCCAGACATAAAACCTCACAATAATCATCACCCCCTCCCCCACCCATCCATGTTTCTTTTTTTTTATACATTAGGTAAGGTTACAAAATGAATATAACCTCACTAGACCTAACCTTGCCTTAATCGATACATTGGGGGAGAAGGGGTGGCAAATCTTCAGCCGATCCTTTCACTAATTTGTCTCGATGATGTCTCCAGTCATCATAAATGACTCAAAGAGCCCCTGAGGTTTCTTCACAGATAGGAGTAATCTTCCAGCGGATTCCTGATTCTCCACCTTCTTTGTAAGTCTCTCTGGTGACTCATCCCCTCCTGCAGGAGCGCCGTGATAATTATCACGCCATTTCTCCACCACCAACACCGTGGGACCTCTCCCTCTCTCTTCACACCTGCTCTTCATGCGCCCACAATAAGCTCTTTCATACTCCTCTGTCTTATACAACAAATCATTATAGTATTGCCCGTGTTTCTGTGCCCCTCTGCCTTCACAAATCAGACGAGATCAAAATTTGGCAAGCCCACAAAAAATTAAATTTCGGGTAGAGCGTACCTGAACCACTGAATGCCTAAACTGCAATATTTTAAATCGTTCTGTTTACAATATTCAGAGTTCTATGTCATTACTTCATAATTCATTATACTCATAAGTTATTTATTATGTAAAGAATAAAGCGGAACACATGAGCGGGAAGGTGGGCAGACGAAGCAATAAGTACGACGCCGAATAAATGGTATGATGGAGGAATGAAGATGGCGTGGAACAAGTAAAGAATATTTTTCAACCGGGCATTAATTAAACTGGAACAGGTTTCATGCGACAGGTACAGCTGACTCAAGATTTAATGAAATGCGTTGGTTCCTAATGCTATTCTAAAAGGCGAGTTAGGTAAAAATCTTGAAGCATCCACTCAGAAAAGCTACTATGCCCGCAGGATCGCTGCTTACGACTCAAGGCACCGAATTCTCGTTACAATCGAATCGCCTTATATACGAATCCAGGGGTTAAATATTCTGAATATCAATCAATCACTACTCATTATCGCCGTACAACACAGTATTTCCTTCAATCATATAGAGGACGAAAGATTACAGCAGTCCCGGCTGCACGGGAAAGAAGTAAACTGGAAAATACATGTTTAGAGGAACGCAACTAACGTGCGGCACAGACGTGTAAACAACAGACGATATGAATATCTAAGATATCTCTCAAGATATCTCATCTACATCGTGTTGATGTTCCTCAACCTTGTCAATGACAGGGTATAATAATGCCTCATAACGTCAACTACTTGAAGTTCACTTTACGCAAGAATTTTCGTCACACAGTTCTTTCTAGTATCTCAAAATGTAAGCATCAAAGTATATATATGCTACAAAGGAAATCTTCGAATGCATTCTCACTCAAATACATTTCTTATTCCCTCACAATACATTACAGTCTTTAAACAGAGGTAGTAAATTATATTTTGCAAATATTCTGGAAACTATATAATGATTACATCAGGGGAGATCAATGTAATCATTACACAAAAGTACACTTAGGAACTTAACGTTTTATTTTTCTCGAGGTTATCAGCAATTATTAGATCACGCGTACCACCTGCAATATATATATATATATATTTCTTTCTTTCATACTATTCACCATTTCCCGCATTAGCAAGGTTGCGTTAAGAACAGAGGACTGGACCTTTGAGGGAATATCCTCACCTGGCCCCCTTCTCTGTCCCTTCTTTTGGAAAATTAAAAAAAAACGAGAGGGAAGGATTTCCAGCCCCCCCCGCTCCCTTCCCTTTTAGTCACCTTCTACGACACGCAGGGAATACGTGGGAAGTATTCTTTCTCCCCTATCCCCAGGGAAAAATATATATATATATATATATATATATATATATATATATATATATATATATATATATATATATATATATATTTTCGACGTGCTGGCAATGAACTGAACCAGGGCATGTGAAACGTCTGGGGCACACCATGGAAAGGTCTGTGGGGCCTGGATGTGGATAGGTAGCTGTGGTCTCGGTGCATTACACATGACAGCTAGAGACTGAGTGTGAATGAATGTGGTTTTTTTTGTCTGTTTTTCTAGCACTACCTCGCTGACGCAGGGGGTAGCGATGCTATTTCCTGTGGGGCGGGGTGGCGCAGAGAATGGATAAAGGCAAGCGAGTATGAATGTGTATATGTTGATAAGTATATGTATGTATGTGTACGTGTATGAGCGTGTATGTATATGCGTGGATGGGTCTTCGTCTGTTTCTTGGAGCAATCTCACTGACGCAGGAAACGGCGATCAAGTATTTTATATATATATATATATATATATATATATATATATATATATATATATATATATATATATATATTTTTTTTTTTTTTTTTTTTTTTTTTTTTTTTGCCGCTGATTCCAGCGTTGGCGAGGTAGCGACAGGAAACAGGCGAATACCCATCCATTCATATATACACACATATATATGCATACACGCTCATACACAAACATTTACATATACATATCAAGATATAAATACACATAAACAGCCATGTATATATATATATATATATATATATATATATATATATATATATATATATATATATATTATCCCTGGGGAAAGGGGATTAAGAATACTTCCCACGTATTCCCTGCGTGTCGTAGAAGGCGACTAAAAGGGGAGGGAGCGGGGGACTGGAAATCCTCCCCTCTCGTTTTTTTTTTTTTAATTTTCTAAAAGGAATAGAGTAGGGCCAGGTGAGGATATTCCAAAAAAGGCCCAGTCCTCTGTTCTTAACGCTACCTCGCTAACGCGGGAAATGGCGAATAGTTTGAAAAAAAAAAAAAAAAAAAAAAAAATATATATATATATATATATATATATATATATATATATATATATATATAAATTAAGCGCTTAATTACATACTTAACATTAATTATAATTATATTAATATGCTAATTACACGACTAATTCCACGCATTTTAAGGTTTTGACCACAGATTCTTATTCAGCACACGTAAAAACATCTATGGTGAAAATTTTAGAAAAAAATCTATTTTTTCAAAAATATCAAGAAAAATCCAAGGCCTTATAATATTTTGCTCAGATTTTCAACTTCTTCAGATTTTAATGAAAATTGGGGAATATGTCATATTCTATATGGTGATTAAGGATATGGAGTCAAAATATTGCATTTCATAAAATTAAGCGCTTAATTACATACTTAACATTAATTATAATTATATTAATATGCTAATTACACGATTAATTCCACGAATTTTAAGGTTCTGACCACAGATTCTTATTCAGCACACGTAAAAACATCTATGGTGAAAATTTTAGGAAAATCTATTTTTTCAAAAATATCAAGAAAAATCCAAGGCCTTGCATAATATTTTGCTCAGATTTTCAACTTCTTCAGATTTTAATGAAAATTGGGGAATATGTCACATTCTATATGGTGATTAAGGATATCGAGTCAAAATATTGCATTTCATAAAAATTAAGTGCTTAATTACATACTTAATATTAATTATAATCATATTAATATGCTAATTACACGACTAATTCCACGAATTTTAAGATTTTGACCACAGATTCTTATTCAGCACACGTAAAAACATCTATCATGAAAATTTTAGGAAAATCTAATTTTTAAAAAATATCAAGAAAAATCCAAGGCTTGGATAATATTTTGCTCAGATTTTCAACTTCTTCAGATTTTAATAAAAATTTGGGAATATGTCATATTCTATATGGTGATTAAGGATATCGAGTCAAAATATTGCATTTCATAAAATTAAGCGCTTAATTACATACTTAACATTAATTATAATTATATCAATATGCTAATTACACGACTAATTCCACGAATTTTAAGGTTTTGACCACAGATTCTTATTCAGCACACGTAAAAACATCTATGGTGAAAATTTTAGGAAAATCTATTTTTTCAAAAATATCAAGAAAAATCCAAGGCCTTGAATAATATTTTCTTCAGATTTTCAACTTCTTCAGATTTTAATGAAAATTTGGGAATATGTCATATTCTATATGGTGATTAAGGATATCGAGTCAAAATATTGCATTTCATAAAATTAAGCGCTTAATTACATACTTAACATTATGATTATATTAATATGCTAATTACACGACTAATTCCACGAATTTTAAGGTTTTGACCACAGATTCTTATTCGGCACACGTAAAAACATCTATGGTGAAAATTTTAGGAATATCTATTTTTTCAAAAATATCAAGAAAAATCCAAGGCCTTAGATAATATTTTGTTCAGATTTTCAACTTCTTCAGATTTTAATGAAAATTTGGGAATATGTCATATTCTATATGGTGATTAAGGATATCGAGTCAAAATATTGCATTTCATAAAATTAAGCGCTTAATTACATACTTAACATTAATTATGATTATATTAATATGCTAATTACACGACTAATTCCAAGCATTTTAAGGTTTTGACCACAGATTCTTATTCAGCACGCGTAAAAACATCTATGGTGAAAATTTTAGGAGAATCTATTTTTTCAAAAATATCAAGAAAAATCCAAGGTTATAGTATAGCTTTGGATAATATTTTGCTCAGATTTTCAACTTCTTCAGATTTTAATGAAAATTTGGGAATATGTCATATTCTATATGGTGATTAAGGATATCGAGTCAAAATATTGCATTTCATAAAAATTAAGTGCTTAATTACATACATAACATTAATTATAATTATATTAATATACTAATTACACGACTAATTCCACGAATTTTAAGATTTTGACCACAGATTCTTATTCAGCACACGTAAAAACATCTATGGTGAAAATTTTAGGAAAATCTATTTTTTCAAAAATATCAAGAAAAATCCAAGGCTTAATATTTTGGATAATATTTTGCTCATATTTTCAACTTCTTCAGATTTTAATAAAATTTGGGAATATGTCATATTCTATATGGTGATTAAGGATATCGAGTCAAAATATTGCATTTCATAAAATTAAGCGCTTAATTACATACTTAACATTAATTATAATTATATTAATATGCTAATTACACGACTAATTCCACGAATTTTAAGGTTTTGACCACAGATTCTTATTCAGCACACGTAAAAACATCTATGGTGAAAATTTTAGGAAAATCTATTTTTTCAAAAATATCAAGAAAAATCCAAGTATATATATAGCCTTGGATAATATTTTGCTCAGATTTTCAACTTCTTCAGATTTTAATGAAAATTTGGGAATATGTCATATTCTATATGGTGATTAAGGATATCGAGTCAAAATATTGCATTTCATAAAATTAAGCGCTTAATTACATACTTAACATTAATTATAATTATATTAATATGCTAATTACACGACTAATTCCACGAATTTTAAGGTTTTGACCACAGATTCTTATTCAGCACACGTAAAAACATCTATGGTGAAAATTTTAGGAAAATCTATTTTTTCAAAAATATCAAGAAAAATCCAAGGCCTTGGATAATATTTTGCTCAGATTTTCAACTTCTTCAGATTTTAATGAAAATTTGGGAATATGTCATATTCTATATGGTGATTAAGGATATCGAGTCAAAATATTGCATTTCATAAAATTAAGCGCTTAATTACATACTTAACATTAATTATAATTATATTAATATGCTAATTACACGACTAATTCCACGAATTTTAAGGTTTTGACCACAGATTCTTATTCAGCACACGTAAAAACATCTATGGTGAAAATTTTAGGAAAATCTATTTTTTCAAAAATATCAAGAAAAATCCAAGGCCTTGGATAATATTTTGCTCAGATTTTCAACTTCTTCAGATTTTAATGAAAATTTGGGAATATGTCATATTCTATATGGTGATTAAGGATATCGAGTCAAAATATTGCATTTCATAAAATTAAGCGCTTAATTACATACTTAACATTAATTATAATTATATTAATATGCTAATTACACGACTAATTCCACGAATTTTAAGGTTTTGACCACAGATTCTTATTCAGCACACGTAAAAACATCTATGGTGAAAATTTTAGGAAAATCTATTTTTTCAAAAATATCAAGAAAAATCCAAGGCTATAGCCTTGGATAATATTTTGCTCAGATTTTCAACTTCTTCAGATTTTAATGAAAATTTGGGAATATGTCATATTCTATATGGTGATTAAGGATATCGAGTCAAAATATTGCATTTCATAAAATTAAGCGCTTAATTACATACTTAACATTAATTATAATTATATTAATATGCTAATTACACGACTAATTCCACGAATTTTAAGGTTTTGACCACAGATTCTTATTCAGCACACGTAAAAACATCTATGGTGAAAATTTTAGGAAAATCTATTTTTTCAAAAATATCAAGAAAAATCCAAGGCTATATATAGCCTTGGATAATATTTTGCTCAGATTTTCAACTTCTTCAGATTTTAATGAAAATTTGGGAATATGTCGTATTCTATATGGTGATTAAGGATATCGAGTCAAAATATTGCATTTCATAAAATTAAGCGCTTAATTACATACTTAACATTAATTATAATTATATTAATATGCTAATTACACGACTAATTCCACGAATTTTAAGGTTTTGACCACAGATTCTTATTCAGCACACGTAAAAACATCTATGGTGAAAATTTTAGGAAAATCTATTTTTTCAAAAATATCAAGAAAAATCCAAGGCTATAGCCTTGGATAATATTTTGCTCAGATTTTCAACTTCTTCAGATTTTAATGAAAATTTGGGAATATGTCATATTCTATATGGTGATTAAGGATATCGAGTCAAAATATTGCATTTCATAAAATTAAGCGCTTAATTACATACTTAACATTAATTATAATTATATTAATATGCTAATTACACGACTAATTCCACGAATTTTAAGGTTTTGACCACAGATTCTTATTCAGCACACGTAAAAACATCTATGGTGAAAATTTTAGGAAAATCTATTTTTTCAAAAATATCAAGAAAAATCCAAGGCCTTGGATAATATTTTGCTCAGATTTTCAACTTCTTCAGATTTTAATGAAAATTTGGGAATATGTCATATTCTATATGGTGATTAAGGATATCGAGTCAAAATATTGCATTTCATAAAATTAAGCGCTTAATTACATACTTAACATTAATTATAATTATATTAATATGCTAATTACACGACTAATTCCACGAATTTTAAGGTTTTGACCACAGATTCTTATTCAGCACACGTAAAAACATCTATGGTGAAAATTTTAGGAAAATCTATTTTTTCAAAAATATCAAGAAAAATCCAAGGCTAATATTTTGCTCAGATTTTCAACTTCTTCAGATTTTAATGAAAATTTGGGAATATGTCATATTCTATATGGTGATTAAGGATATCGAGTCAAAATATTGCATTTCATAAAATTAAGCGCTTAATTACATACTTAACATTAATTATAATTATATTAATATGCTAATTACACGACTAATTCCACGAATTTTAAGGTTTTGACCACAGATTCTTATTCAGCACACGTAAAAACATCTATGGTGAAAATTTTAGGAAAATCTATTTTTTCAAAAATATCAAGAAAAATCCAAGGCTTGGATAATATTTTGCTCAGATTTTCAACTTCTTCAGATTTTAATGAAAATTTGGGAATATGTCATATTCTATATGGTGATTAAGGATATCGAGTCAAAATATTGCATTTCATAAAATTAAGCGCTTAATTACATACTTAACATTAATTATAATTATATTAATATGCTAATTACACGACTAATTCCACGAATTTTAAGGTTTTGACCACAGATTCTTATTCAGCACACGTAAAAACATCTATGGTGAAAATTTTAGGAATATCTATTTTTTCAAAAATATCAAGAAAAATCCAAGGCCTTGGATAATATTTTGTTCAGATTTTCAACTTCTTCAGATTTTAATGAAAATTTGGGAATATGTCATATTCTATATGGTGATTAAGGATATCGAGTCAAAATATTGCATTTCATAAAATTAAGCGCTTAATTACATACTTAACATTAATTATAATTATATTAATATGCTAATTACACGACTAATTCCACGAATTTTAAGGTTTTGACCACAGATTCTTATTCAGCACACGTAAAAACATCTATGGTGAAAATTTTAGGAAAATCTATTTTTTCAAAAATATCAAGAAAAATCCAAGGCCTTGGATAATATTTTGCTCAGATTTTCAACTTCTTCAGATTTTAATGAAAATTTGGGAATATGTCATATTCTATATGGTGATTAAGGATATCGAGTCAAAATATTGCATTTCATAAAATTAAGCGCTTAATTACATACTTAACATTAATTATGATTATATTAATATGCTAATTACACGACTAATTCCACGAATTTTAAGGTTTTGACCACAGATTCTTATTCAGTATACGTAAAAACATCTATGGTGAAAATTTTAGGAAAATCTATTTTTTCAAAAATATCAAGAAAAATCCAAGGCTTGGATAATATTTTGCTCAGATTTTCAACTTCTTCAGATTTAAATAAAAATTTGGGAATATGTCATATTCTATATGGTGATTAAGGATATCGAGTCAAAATATTGCATTTCATAAAATTAGGCGCTTAATTACATACTTAACATTAATTATAATTATATTAATATGCTAATTACACGACTAATTCCACGAATTTTAAGGTTTTGAGCACAGATTCTTATTCAGCACACGTAAAAACATCTATGGTGAAAATTTTAGGAAAATCTATTTTTTCAAAAATATCAAGAAAAATCCAAGGCCTTGGATAATATTTTGCTCAGATTTTCAACTTCAGATTTTAATGAAAATTGGGGAATATGTCATATTCTATATGGTGATTAAGGATATGGAGTCAAAATATTGCATTTCATAAAATTAAGCGCTTAATTACATACTTAACATTAATTATAATTATACTAATATGCTACTTACACGACTAATTCCACGAATTTTAAGGTTTTGACCACAGATTCTTATTCAGCACACGTAAAAACATCTATGGTGAAAATTTTAGGAAAATCTATTTTTTCAAAAAAATCAAGAAAAATCCAAGGCCTTCCATATTTTGCTCATGTTTTCAATTTTTTCAGATTTTAATGAAAATTTCGTAATATGTTATATTCTATATGGTGGTTAAGGATATCGAGTCAAAATATTGCATTTCATAAAATTAAGCGGTTAATTACATACTTAACATTAATTATAATTATATTAATATGCTAATTACACGACTAATTCCACGAATTTTAAGGTTTTGACCACATATTTTTATTCACCACACGTAAAAACTTCTATGGTGAACATTTTACGAAAATCTATTTTTTTAAAAATATCAAGAAAAATCCATAATATTATGGATAATATTATGCTGAGATTTTCAACATCTTTAGATTTTAATGAAAATTTGGGAATATGTCGTATTCTATATGGTGATTAAGGATATCGAGTCAAAATATTGCATTTCATAAAATTAAGCGCTTAATTACATACTTAAAATTAATTATAATTATATTAATATGCTAATTACACGACTAATTCCACGAATTTTAAGGTTTTGACCACAGATTCTTATTCAGCACACGTAAAAACATCTATGGTGAGAATTTTAGGAAAATCTATTTTTTCAAAAATATCTAGAAAAATCCAAGGCCTTGGATAATATTTTGTTCAGATTTTCAACTTCTTCAGATTTTAATGAAAATTTGAGAATGTCATATTCTATATGGTGATTAAGGATATCGAGTCAAAATATTCCATTTCATAAAATTAAGCGCTTAATTACATACTTAACAATTATAATTATATTAATATGCTAATTACACAACTAATTCCACGAATTTTAAGGTTCTGACCACAGATTCTTATTCAGTATACGTAAAAACATCTATGGTGAAAATTTTAGGAAAATCTATTTTTTAAAAAATATCAAGAAAAATCCCAGGCTATAGCCTTGGATAATATTTTGTTCAGATTTTCAACTTCTTCAGATATAAATAAAAATTTGGGAATATGTCATATTCTATATGGTGATTAAGGATATCGAATCAAAATATTGCATTTTATAAAATTAGGCGCTTAATTACATACTTAACATTAATTATAATTATATTAATATGCTAATTACACTAATTCCACGAATTTTAAGGTTTTGAGCACAGATTCTTATTCAGCACACGTAAAAACATCTATGGTGAAAATTTTACGAAAATCTATTTTTTCAAAAATATCAAGAAAAATCCAAGGCTATAGCCTTGGATATTTTGCTCATATTTTCAACTTCTTCAGATTTTAATGAAAATTGGGGAATATGTCATATTTTATATGGTGATTAAGGATATGGAGTCAAAATATTGCATTTCATAAAATTAAGCGCTTAATTACATACTTAACATTAATTATAATTATATTAATATGCTAATTACACGACTAATTCCACGAATTTTAAGGTTTTGAGCACAGATTCTTATTCAGCACACGTAAAAACATCTATGGTGAGAATTTTAGGAAAATCTATTTTTTCAAAAATATCAAGAAAAATCCAAGGCTATAGCCTTGGATAATATTTTGCTCAGATTTTCAACTTCTTCAGATTTTAATGAAAATTGGGGAATATGTCATATTCTATATGGTGATTAAGGATATCGAGTCAAAATATTGCATTTCATAAAATTAAGCGCTTAATTACATACTTAACATTAATTATAATTATATTAATATGCTAATTACACGACTAATTCCACGAATTTTAAGGTTTTGACCACAGATTCTTATTCAGCACACGTAAAAACATCTATGGTGAAAATTTTAGGAAAATCTATTTTTTAAAAATATCAAGATAATTCCAAGGCTATAGCCTTGGATAATATTTTGCTCAGATTTTCAACTTCTTCAGATTTTAATGAAAATTTGGGAATATGTCGTATTCTATATGGTGATTAAGGATATCGAGTCAAAATATTGCATTTCATAAAATTAAACGCTTAATTACATCCTTAACATTAATTATAATTATATTAATATGCTAATCACACGACTAATTCCACGAATTTTAAGGTTTTGACCACAGATTCTTATTCAGCACACGTAAAAACATCTATGGTGAAAATTTTAGGAAAATCTATTTTTTCAAAAATATCAAGAAAAATTTTAGGAAAATCTATTTTTTCAAAAATATCAAGAAAAATCCTTGGATAATATTTTGCTCAGATTTTCAACTTCTTCAGATTTTAATAAAAATTTGGGAATATGTCATATTCTATATGGTGATTAAGGATATCGAGTCAAAATATTGCATTTCATAAAATTAAGCGCTTAATTACATACTTAACATTAATTATTATATTATGCTAATTACACGACTAATTCCACGAATTTTAAGGTTTTGACCACAGATTCTTATTCGGCACACGTAAAAACATCTATGGTGAAAATTTTAGGAATATCTATTTTTTTCAAAAATATCAAGAAAAATCCAAGGCCTTGGATATTTTGCTCAGATTTTCTTCTTCAGATTTAAATAAAAATTTGGGAATATGTCATATTCTATATGGTGATTAAGGATATCGAGTCAAAACATTTAATTTTATAAAATTAGGCGCTTAATTACATACTTAACATTAATCATAATTATATTAATATGCTAATTACACGACTAATTCCACGAATTTTAAGGTTTTGACCACAGATTCTTATTCAGCACACGTAAAAACATCTATGGTGAAAATTTTAGGAAAATCTATTTTTTCAAAAATATCAAGAAAAATCCAAGGCTATAGCCTTGGATAATATTTTGCTCAGATTTTCAACTTCTTCAGATTTTAATGAAAATTGGGGAATATGTCACATTCTATATGGTGATTAAGGATATCGAGTCAAAATATTGCATTTCATAAAAATTAAGTGCTTAATTACATACTTAACATTAATTATAATCATATTAATATGCTAATTACACGACTAATTCCACGAATTTTAAGATTTTGACCACAGATTCTTATTCAGCACACGTAAAAACATCTATGGTGAGAATTTTAGGAAAATCTAATTTTTAAAAAATATCAAGAAAAATCCAAGGCTTGGATAATATTTTGCTCAGATTTTCAACTTCTTCAGATTTTAATAAAAATTTGGGAATATGTCATATTCTATATGGTGATTAAGGATATCGAGTCAAAATATTGCATTTCATAAAATTAAGCGCTTAATTACATACTTAACATTAATTATAATTATATCAATACGCTAATTACACGACTAATTCCACGAATTTTAAGGTTTTGACCACAGATTCTTATTCAGCACACGTAAAAACATCTATGGTGAAAATATTAGGAATATCTATTTTTTCAAAAATATCAAGAAAAATCCAAGGCCTTTGATAATATTTTGTTCAGATTTTCAACTTCTTCAGATTTTAATGAAAATTTGGGAATATGTCATATTCTATATGGTGATTAAGGATATCGAGTCAAAATATTGCATTTCATAAAATTAAGCGCTTAATTATATACTTAACATTAATTATAATTATATCAATACGCTAATTACACGACTAATTCCACGAATTTTAAGGTTTTGACCATAGATTCTTATTCAGCACACGTAAAAACATCTATGGTGAAAATATTAGGAATATCTATTTTTTCAAAAATATCAAGAAAAATACAAGGCCTTGGATAATATTTTGTTCAGATTTTCAACTTCTTCAGATTTTAATGAAAATTTGGGAATAAGTCATATTCTATATGGTGATTAAGGATATCGAGTCAAAATATTGCATTTCATAAAATTAAGCGCTTAATTACATACTTAACATTAATTATGATTACATTAATATGCTAATTACACGACTAATTCCACGAATTTTAAGGTTTTGACCACAGATTCTTATTCAGTATATGTAAAAACATCTATGGTGAAAATTTTAGGAGAATCTATTTTTTCCAAAAATATCAAGAAAAATCCTAGGCTTGGATAATATTTTGCTCAGATTTTCAAGTTCTTCAGATTTAAATAAAAATTTGGGAATGTCATATTCTATATGGTGATTAAGGATATCGAGTCAAAATATTGCATTTTATAAAATTAGGCGCTTAATTACATACTTAACATTAATTATAATTATATTAATATGCTAATTACACGACTAATTCCACGAATTTTAAGGTTTTGAGCACAGATTCTTATTCAGTACACGTAAAAACATCTATGGTGAAAATTTTACGAAAATCTATTTTTTCAAAAATATCAAGAGAAATCCAAGGCCTTGGATAATATTTTGCTCAGATTTTCAACTTCTTCAGATTTTAATGAAAATTGGGGAATATGTCATATTCTATATGGTGATTAAGGATATCGAGTCAAAATATTGCATTTCATAAAATTAAGCGCTTAATTACATACTTAACATTAATTATAATTATATTAATATGCTAATTACACGACTAATTCCACGAATTTTAAGGTTTTGACCACAGATTCTTATTCAGCACACGTAAAAACATCTATGGTGAAAATTTTAGGAAAATCTATTTTTTCAAAAATATCAAGAAAAATCCAAGGCCTTCCATATTTTGCTCAGATTTTCAACTTCTTCAGATTTTAATGAAAATTTGGGAATATGTCATATTCTATATGGTGATTAAGGATATCGAGTCAAAATATTGCATTTCATAAAATTAAGCGCTTAATTACATACTTAACATTAATTATAATTATATTAATATGCTAATTACACGACTAATTCCACGAATTTTAAGGTTTTGACCACAGATTCTTATTCAGCACACGTAAAAACATATATGGTGAAAATTTTTCGAAAATCTATTTTTTCAAAAATATCAAGAAAAATCCAAGGCTATTGCCTGGGATATTTTGCTCAGATCTTCAACTTCTTCAGATTTTAATGAAAATTGGGGAATATGTCATATTCTATATGGTGATGAAGGATATGGAGTCAAAATATTGCATTTCATAAAATTAAGCGCTTAATTACATACTTAACATTAATTACAATTATATCAATATGCTAATTACACGATTAATTCCACGAATTTTAAGGTTTTGACCACAGATTCTTATTCAGCACACGTATAAACATCTATGGTGAAAATTTTAGGAATATCTATTTTTTCAAAAATATCAAGAAAAATTCAAAGCCTTGCATAATATTTTGCTCAGATTTTCAAGTTCTTCAGATTTTAATGAAAATTTCGTAATATGTTATATTCTATACAGTGATTAAGGATATCGAGTCAAAATATTGCATTTCATAAAATTAAGCGCTTAATTACATACTTAATATTAATTATAATTATATTAATATGCTAATTACGACTAATTCCACGAATTTTAAGGTTTTGACCACAGATTCTTATTCAGCACACGTAAAAACATCTATGGTGAAAATTTTAGGAGAATCTATTTTTTTAAAAATATCAAGAAAAATCCAAGGCTATAGTCTTGGATAATATTTTGCTCACATTTTAATGAAAATTTGGGAATATGTCGTATTCTACATGTAGATTAAGGATATCGAGTCAAAATATTGCATTTCATAAAATTGAGCGCTTAATAACATACTAAACATTAATTATAATTATATTAATATGCTAATTACACGACTAATTCCACGAATTTTAAGGTTTTGACCACAGATTCTTATTCAGCACACGTAAAAACATCTAAGATGAAAATTTTAGGAAAATCTATTTCTTCAAAAATATCAAGAAAAATCCAAAGCCTTGGATATTTTGCTCAGATTTTCAACTCCTTCAGATTTTAATGACAATTTGGTAATATGTTATATTCTATATGGTGATTAAGGATATCGAGTCAAAATATTGTATTTCATAAAATTAAGCGCTTAATAACATACTTAACATTAATTATAATTACACTAATATGCTAATTACATGACTAATTCCACGAATTTTAAGGTTTTGACCACAGATTCTTATTCAGCACACGTAAAAACATCTATGGTGAAAATTTTAGGAAAATCTATTTTTTCAAAAATATCAAGAAAAATCCAAGGCCTTGGTTAATATTTTGTTCAGATTTTCAATTTCTTCAGATTTTAATGAAAATTTGGGAATATGTCATATTCTATATGGTGATTAAGGATATCGAGTCAAAATATTGCATTTCATAAAATTAAGCGCTTAACTACATACTTAACATTATGATTATATTAATATGCTAATTACACGACTAATTCCACGAATTTCAAGGTTTTGACCACAGATTCTTATTCAGCACACGTAAAAACATCTATGATGAAAATTTTAGAAAAATCTATTTTTTCAAAAATATCAAGAAAAATCCAAATTCTATAGCCTAGGATAATATTTTGCTCATATTTTCAACTTCTTAAGATTTAATGAAAATTTGGTAATATGTCATATTCTATATGGTGATTAAGGATATCAAGTCAAAATATTGCATTTCATAAAATTAAGCGCTTAATTACATACTTAACGTTAAAATCTTAATATGCTAATTACACGACTAATTCCACGAATTTTAAGGTTTTGACCACATATTCTTATTCAGCACACGTAAAAACATCTATGGTGAAAATTTCAGGAAAATCTATTTTTTCAAAAATATCAAAATATCAGATTTTCAACTTCTTCAGATTTTAATGAAAATTTGGGAATATGTCATATTCTATATGGTGATTAAGGATATCGAGTCAAAATATTGCATTTCATAAAATTAAGCGCTTAATTACATACTTAATATTAATTATAATTATATTAATATGCTAATGACACGACTAATTCCACGAATTTTAAGGTTTTGACCAGAGATTCTTATTCAGCACACGTAAAAACATATATGGTGAAAATTTTAGGAAAATCTATTATTTCAAAAATATCAGATTTTCAACTTCTTCAGATTTTAATGAAAATTTGGTAATATGTTATATTCTATATGGTGATTAAGGATATCGAGTCAAAATATTGCATTTCATAAAATTAAGCGCTTAATTACATACTTAACATTAATTATAATGATATTAATATGCTAATTACACGACTAATTCCACGCATTTTAAGGTTTGGACCACAGATTCTTATTCAGCACACGTAAAAACATCAATGGTGAAAATTTTAGGTAAATCTATTTTTTCAAAACTATCAAGAAAAATCCAATTTTGCCCTGGATAATATTTTGCTCAGATTTTCAACTTCTTCAGATTTTAATGAAAATTTGGGAATATGTCATACTCTATATGGTGATTAAGGATATCTAGTCAAAATATTGCATTTTATAAAATTAAGCGTTTAATTACATACTTAACATTAATTATAATTATATCAATATGCGAATTACACGACTAATTCCACGAATTTTAAGGTTTTGACCACAAATTCTTATTCAGCACACGTAAAAACATCTATGGTGAAAATTTTAGGAAAATCTACTTTTTCAAAAATATCAAGAAAAATCCAAGGCTATATATAGCCTTGGATAATATTTTGCTCCGATTTTCAACTTCTTCAGATTTTAATGAAAATTTGGGAATGTCATATTCTATATGGTGATTAAAGATATCGATGTAAAATATTGCATTTCATAAAATTAAGCGCTTAATTACATACTTAACATTAATTATATTAATATGCTAATTACACGACTAATTCCACGAATTTTAAGGTTTTGACCACAGATTCTTATTCAGCACACGTAAAAACATCTATGGTGAAAATTTTAGGAAAATCTATTTTTTGAAAAATATCAAGAAAAATCCAAGGCCTTGGATAATATTTGTTCAGATTTTCAACTTCTTCAGATTTTAATGAAAATTTGGGAATATGTCATATTCTATATGGTGATTAAGGATATCGAGTCAAAATATTGCATTTCATAAAATTAAGCGCTTAATTACATATCTAACGTTAATTATGATTATATTATGTTAATTACATGACTAATTCCACGAAATTTTAAGGTTTTGACCACAGATTCTTATTCAGCACACGTAAAAACATCTATGGTGAAAATTGTAGGAAAATCTATTTTTTCAAAAATATCAAGAGAAATCTAATAATATTTTGCTCAGATTTTCAACTTCTTCAGATTTTAATGAAAATTTGGGAATATGTCATATTCTATATGGTGATTAAGGATATGGAGTCAAAATATTGCATTTCATAAAATTAAGCGCTTACTTACATACTTAACGTTAATTGTAATTATTAATATGCTAATTACACGATTAATTCCACGAATTTTAAGGTTTTGACCACAGATTCTTATTCAGCACACGTACAAACATCTATGGTGAAAATTTTAGGAAAATCTATTTTTGCTCAGATTTTCAACTTCTTCAAATTTTAATGAAAATTTGGGAATATGTCATATTCTATATGGTGATTAAGGATATCTAGTCAAAATATTGCATTTCATAAAATTAAGCGCTTAATTACATACTTAACATTAATTTTAATTATATTAATATGCTAATTACACGACTAATTCCACGAATTTTAAGGTTTTGACCACAGATTCTTATTCAGCACACGTAAAAACATCTATGATGAAAATTTTAGGAAAATCTATTTTTCAAAAATATCAAGAAAAATCCAAGGATAATATTTTGCTCAGATTTTCAACTTCAGATTTTAATGAAAATTTGGGAATATGTCATATTCTATATGGTGATTAAGGATATCGAGTCAAAATATTGTATTTCATAAAATTAAGCGCTTAATTACATACTTAACATTAATTATAATTATCTAATCCACGAGGATATGAAACACCATAAGTTCCCCAGTGCAGAGAAATATAAGTCAGTTGATATATAAGGAAGAGACGTAGCTTGGAAGCCAGTATATGTATTGATGATAGAGTGGCAGATCTACGTTGGGTTTTTTGGTTTGGGTGTTGTGGAAAATGAGAGGGTCAGGGAGAATGGTTTGTTTAAGAGAGAAGAGGTAACGAAAGCTTTGCGGAAGATGAATCCGGCAAGGCGGCGGGTTTGGATGATATTCCAGTAGAATATATTAAGAAAGGGTGTGACTGTGTTGTTGATTGGTTGGTAAGGATATTCAGTGTATCTATGGGTCAGATAAAGAATATGACATATTCCCAAATTTTCATTAAAACTGAAGAAGTTGAAAATCTGAGCAAAATATTTACCAATTGGTAGGCCTTGGATTTTTCTTGATATTTTTGAAAAAATAGATTCTCCTAAAATTTTCACCATAGATGTTTTTACGTGTGCTGAATAAGAATCTGTGGTCAAAACCTTAAAATTCGTGGAATTAGTCGTGTAATTAGCATATTAATATAATTATAATTAATGTTAAGTATGTAATTAAGCGCTTAATTTTATGAAATGCAATATTTTGACTCGATATCCTTAATCACCATATAGAATATGACATATTCCCAAATTTTCATTAAAATCTGAAGAAGTTGAAAATCCGAGCAAAATATTATCCTTGGATTTTTCTTGATTTTTTGAAAAAATAGATTTTCCTAAAAATTTTCACCATAGATGTTTTTACGTGTGCTGAATAAGAATCTGTGGTCAAAACCTTAAAATTCGTGGAATTAGTCGTGTAATTAGCGTATCAATATAATTATAATTGTTAAGTATGTAATTTAGCGCTTAATTTTATGAAATGCAATATTTTGACTCGATATTCTTAATCACCATATAGAATATGACATATTCCCAAATTTTCATTAAAATCTGAAGTTGTAAATTTTCACCATAGATGTTTTTACGTGAGCTGAATAAGAATCTGTGGTCAAAACCTTAAAATTCGTGGAATTAGTCGTGTAATTAGCATATTAATATAATTATAATTAATGTTATGTAATTAAGGGCTTAATTTTATGAAATGCAATTTTTTGACTCGATATCCTTAATCACCATATAGAATATGACATATTCCCAAATTTTTATTAAAATCTGAAGAAGTTGAAAATCTGAGCAAAATATATCCAAGGATTTTTCTTGATATTTTTGAAAAAATAGATTTTCCTAAAATTTTCACCATAGATGTTTTTACGTGTGCTGAATAAGAATCTGTGGTCAAAACCTTAAAATGCGTGGAATTAGTCGTGTAATTAGCATAATATAATTATAATTGTTAAGTATGTAATTAAGCGCTTAATTTTATGAAATGCAATATTTTGACTCGATATCCTTAATCACCATATAGAATATGACATTACCAAATTTTCATTAAAATTTGAAGAAGTTGAAAATCTGAGCAAAATATTATTGGATTTTTCTTGATATTTTTGAAAAATAGATTTTCCTACAATTTTCACCATAGATGAAAATCTGAGCAAAATATTATCCAAGGCTATGGCCTTGGATTTTTCTTGATATTTTTGAAAAAATAGATTTTCCTAAAATTTTCACCATAGATGTTTTTCCGTGTGCTGAATAAGAATCTGTGGTCAAAACTTTAAAATTCGTGGAATTAGTCGTGTAATTAGCATATTAATATAATTATAATTAACGTTAAGTATGTAATTAAGCGCTTAATTTTATGAAATGCAATATTTTGACTCGATATCCTTAATCACCATATAGAATATGACATATTCCCAAACTTTCATTAAAATCTGAAGAAGTTGAAAATCTGAGCAAAATATTATCAAGGATTTTTCTTGATATTTTTGGAAAAATAGATTTTCCTAAAATTTTCACCATAGATGTTTTTACGTGTGCTGAATAAGAATCTTTGGTCAAAACCTTAATATTCGTGGAATTAGTCGTGTAATTAGCATATATATATATATATATATATATATATATATATATATATATATATATATATATATATAGTGTTCGCAGTTTTCCGCGATGCAAGGTAGCGCCAGCAACAGAACCGCAGTGAATTATCACAGAACGGACCTCTACGAAGTATCATGTTCAAAGGAAATTCCAATATATAAAACGGTGTGAATTACTACGGTACACATCACTGAGAAGCTCAATGAACAAAAGGAACAACATATATGAACCACTGTGTATCGCCAATATATGTACGATTACGTAAAATCATCATCCACGTCAACGGCTACGGTCATTAAGTCTTCCAAAATTACCAAGCAACACTCGAAATTTCCAACATATTGATCACAGGGAAGTATCTACAACGATATGGGCTACTGAAGAGCAATGCCATATTCAACCACGTACAATAAACACAGAGCCAAACGTGTTTGCTCCAATGAAAACAGAGAATCAGGAAAATACGGACCACGAAGAAAAAAAAAAAAAGATACGCTGATAATTACTAACATAAGACAAGTACCAACACATATAACACTGTGAGGCCCCAAGATTAGAAACACTGAGAGAAACAATCTCAACTGCAGTCAACATGGGGACTACAGAAATTACCATAATATGTACTGTATGAAAGGACACTTGATTTATACAGAAGCCAAACATGAAACTCCACGAAATTCGGGAAACCTGATCAAGCACAGTCAGGAATACATGCAGCTTAGCTCACATCTGCAACTTCCTACCTGCAATAGGCATATTTGTAACCTCTGACACTCTGGTTACAGCCTTCTTAAATTTTCGGACTGAAAGCCTGCACATTGCGTTCTACAAATAAACATCATACTTGAAATCAAACTCCGAAAAACATTAATGTACGCGATGATCATCATAGTTACAACAATTTTTCACTTTATTGTGTGCACTTTACGAATCGAGCAGGTCATCTAATCAGCAATAACCCCTCGGTAAGTAATCTAACAAATGATATACGACCGTCGCACTTAAATTCGTCGTTACGAGATGGCTACGAACACAAGCATATCTTGACCCGTGTGGACACGAGGGTAGAGCATCTGCCAGCAGTGTCAGTAGTCACACGCCCTTCACACTACGGCAGAGCCACACCAGCACTGGCATGTATCTCTCCATTCAACCACCGTTCACTTTGAGCGGTTCAACCACTAAGGTGCAATACAACAATGTATGATGGATAATGACCAAGGATAACTGCCTATGGTGACCCAGCCTGCTACATGTACGTCCGCACCACCCAACACACCGTCCCTCACTGCCACACCACCACTATTCCCACTGTTCATACGGAGATAGCTACCGCCGGGGCCAGCCCTGCCATACCAACACTACATATGCTCAACACACGAATATTCTCACAGTCACCGTCAGCCTCCCAGGATCCGGAGTGTTCCAGTGGCCATATGTGGATCAACTATGCAACGCAAAGCAAACTTGAGAGTTTTTAATCTACGCAACAGTCATAACGACTCCTCCACACCAACGTGGATGTTGCCAAAATATAGTCATTACTTCCTTTCCTCGTCGAGGCTAAAACTTTCATCCTTATCGGGAAAAAAGTAACCATAAAAATCATAACATTCAATATGAAGCTACGATGTACGACGCATATAATATATTACATAAAAAAAAAACTTAAAAATCGCGACATGATACTTGGACTCTTATCAACACACACACCACACTGCTCACCTCTCTAGCACCACTCTGGGTATTTCCTGACGACGTCAATACAAAGTCGCACTTCAAACACTTTTACAAACTCATCAAATGACGGCGTCAGCACTTGAAGTCATCTCCAACAACATACGCCTTCCCCTAGCTGTGTATGGCACACACAGAGAGTGCCCAAACGCTTATCTTACGGCACACGATATGATGGAAGACATCAGGTTGCTGTAAGCCGTTGACGGTGGGAACGTGGGCAACATGACACAACTACATTGTCAAAAAATAGCAAAGGCCAACTTTTTTTTTCACCAACTGGTATATATATATATATAAAAAAATTATATGCAAGTCCCGGATGGCAAGAAGTTAACCCCGTTAGTACTAACACGAACGGGCGGAAGCGAGTCTCGGCATCGTACGTACGTCTGGTTTGCTAATTCAAGGGTAATTGCCGTACCCCCAAATGTCTACATTCATATGGAGCAGTTGCAGGCCTAGTCATCACTTCTTCACGAGCAGTAAGTACTACTGTCCCTTCTGATGACGGTGGTTATAGCCTTATGTACACACACAAGCTGGGAAAATAAGTGTAGGTCAGTCAACACAAATGTTCGTCACACTTAGCGGATGATTAGGACTCACGATCAACAACACAGTTTCCCTTGAAGCCCACGGAGCTAAATTTCAAACCCAGAGTTCATGGAAGCATTAAGTAAAACGGAAATGCTTGATCTTATCGCACGAATTACTTTTATAAATGTCAATACTTAGTTTTCACTACCTCAATCTTATCACCACAAGGAAAGTAGGTTTTTAACTGTCACAGATTTTGCCAATTAATAAGTCTCGTTATTTTTCCCTGCATGGCGCTTCATCCCTTAAGTCTTCCCTTTCCTTTGCCTTCAGTAAGCAGTCGTTGAATATGTAAGCCTCACTAAGCCAGGGATGACCATTCTACGAGAGATGCGAATGATCTGTTTCTGAGATTTCAATATTCAGTTGCCTTTTTCTCCATGAGTTTCTTCTCCGCTTAGATCAAGAATATATGTACAAGGCTATGAACTCTTGAAGAAGTAAGTCAATCAGTTACAGCCATGAAATCTTGACGAAGTAGTCACTCGGAGATTTGAAGACTGACAAAACAGGAACTGATAAAATTCCGAGCTGATCCGAACGAGATCCTTTCACGGCCATTACTAAACATTGGCGGACAACAAGAATACACACAATGAAAGACCCAAAAACTGGAGCATAGATGACAAAATTGATACCACACGAGACTTTCGTTTCTTGAGTGACATTATCGCCACTCTGGGCGTTGGTGGGGGAGGGGTGAGGGCATCTCAAGATATACTGACACGTGGACGAATCAGAGACACTTCTCTCGCGGTGGGAGGGGGTGGGCGAAGCGCAGGATGTGAAAACCATATTGTCGGCCTGCATTCACCCGCCGCTCGTTACACAACCCGTGTACAGCTTTAACTTAGAGACTTTTCCCCTTTCTCATCTCGAACCCAAACAATGCGTTTCATATTCATAACATTAAGGCGACTATCATAACATATAAGAATTTTAGGATCGTTATGACGTATTTAACTGAAGATACTGTACTTTGAGGTGACTATTGTCATTAAAAACACTGGTACACATATTGCTAACATATCATGAAAACTGAACAAATAAGAACATTGATGTAAGAAATAACAGGAAAATTATTCACTATAAGGAAGTGCACTTTCGTGTAGTGATCACATCGTCAGGGGAGATACAAGAATGAGATAGAAGATTTATGTTTTTTTGTTTTTTTGCATATACTAGACCACGCACACCACTGTAACCTCTTGCAATATATATATATATATATATATATATATATATATATATATATATATATATATATATTCTCTACCCAGTTAAATTAGACAATTTGCACTGATAATTACTATAACAAAAATATACTCCTTCATGTAAATTCTTACTACGCATGCAGTAACATTTCTATGCGAGCTATTTCATTACTTATGAGAGCCAAACTGGCCACTTTACTTTCTAGAATTTGGAGTTGATTGGCTGTCATATGGATGTCTTTTTCCTTATTGGTTTCTTAAGACTATAGATAGCACGTAATGCCAATCATGTAAACAACCGCCGTACCAACGTGTCACGGGCCATTTTTGCAGCGGGTGTGCATGACCTTAGGAATCATCAGTTGACGGTCTTCATGACCCTAAGTGTTGGACAATCAATATGCGTACAACCTACGTATCCAGCCACGCAAGCACTGTCTGGGTGAGCCGGACCGTGAGCGGATCATTGATGCACGCGATGCAGGATGTGACGACTATGCTGTTGAGGCACAACACCAAGATCACCACCGTTGCAACATTCTCTAGAAACATTTTTGAGGACTAGGAAGGAAAAGTGCGGACCCCAGGGGTGGCAATCATCTAAAGAAAACAGGGTACGATAATCGTGGCTTGAGCGTCATGTTGTTAGAAGACGTCGGAGATAACGCATCCTAGCTCGGTAATGGTTAACACGCTACACCAGGTTCTCCGTCTCCCACTGACGTCTATCGCTAGGCTCTCCGTCTCTCACTAGGCTCTCCATCTCTCACTGACGTCTATCACTAGGCTCTCCATCTCTCAGTGACGTCTATCACTAGGCTCTCCGTCTCTCAGTGACGTCTATCACTAAGCTCTCCGTCTCTCACTGACGTCTATCACTAGGCTCTCCGTCTCTCAGTGGCGTCTATCACTAAGTTCTCCGTCTCTCAGTGACGTCTATCACTAGGCTCTCCGTCTCTCAGTGACGTCTATCACTAAGCTCTCCGTCTCTCACTGACGTCTATCACTAGGCTCTCCATCTCTCAGTGGCGTCTATCACTAAGCTCTCCGTCTCTCAGTGACGTCTATCACTAGGCTCTCCGTCTCTCACTGGCGTCTATCACTAAGCTCTCCGTCTCTCAGTGACGTCTATCACTAGGCTCTCCGTCTCTCAGTGACGTCTATCACTAAGCTCTCCGTCTCTCACTGACGTCTATCACTAGGCTCTCCATCTCTCAGTGGCGTCTATCACTAAGCTCTCCGTCTCTCAGTGACGTCTATCACTAGGCTCTCCGTCTCTCAGTGACGTCTATCACTAAGCTCTCCGTCTCTCAGTGACGTCTATCACTAGGCTCTCCGTCTCTCAGTGACGTCTATCACTAGGCTCTCCGTCTCTCACTGGCGTCTATCAGAAGCTCTCCTCTCACTGACGTCTATAAGAAGGTTTTCCGTCTCTCAGTGACGTCTATCACTAGGCTCTCCGTCTCTCAGTGACGTCTATCACTAAGCTCTCCGTCTCTCACGGACTTCTATCACTAGGCTCTCCGTCTCTCACTGACGTTTATCACTAAGCTCTCCGTCCCTCACTGACGTCCATCAAGCACATCCCCGACATTCTTCTTGACAGCGACTGTTTGGGCGACACAAGCCCCGCCCTCATCACGTATCCACATTGTGTCAGAACAGATTTGTGTGTGGCAAGTTTGAACGCTTGTGTATTCTCAAAAGTCTGACTTCTTTTGGATTCTTTATGCTTACTTTTCTGGCATGGGCAACATATGCCCCAATCAGATGAAAAGAAAAGCAGCTCAATAAAAAAAAAAATGACCAGAGCTCCTCGGCAGCTGTAGATCTGACTCTTCAAGGTACAGAGGTTATAAGAAGAGCGAAAGGTGAAAGAAAGAAGTTCTACAGCTTCGCCGTTCGAAGGAATGGTGAAGAGTAATCCTCGTGTGGCTGGTACTCCACACACAAACTAGGGGAAGAAGCAGAGACACGAATCACAGGGTCCAAGCCTTGGTGGCAGGAACACATGCAGACAACTCAGGAGACCAACTGGCCTACAGAAACCCTTCAGCACTGGGACAGGGAAGCAACATCACACGCGACGGAGTTGATGCCTGAAAAATCAGTGAGACAGAAGGCTTTTAATTCCACTCTGGCATTAGCCAGGGATAAGGCCATCCCAGATATGTAATCAGTACTCCTTTCTAGGGCAGACACAACCCACAAGAGAACTACTAATTACGGCACCATTACAACGTCTTGGTGCTTGGTTATATGAGTGTGGGTCTGTATATGTTTTCTGCAGCACCGTCCTTTTTTGTGTAGCGTTGTGCTCTTGAGTGTATTTGGGTAACTCGTACGTACTTCTTCTGGGAGAGAGTTCTACACTCGTATGCATTCCACATTCACGGTTTCATCATGCAGTGTACCCCATTCATCACATTACTCTTACACTATGAGTAATTATTTTTGACTTTCCTAATGTTTCTTGCTTAATTTTGTTATCATGTTATGGCTCCTGGATATTCTATCTTTGCATCTTTCCAAGAAATCTTCACTGATGACGTCATGAAACTGTTTTAAAATCTTATACGGTATCGGATCACCACCTTACCCTTCCATCTTACCTGTTGGTCTAACCTTTTTACTGTATCTCAGCTCTCTCAATTCTGGAACAAACTTTGTTACCCTCCTCTGGACCTCTTCTATCATTTCTTCGTACCTATTTAAATGCGATAATCAAAATTAAGAAGCAAATAACAGTTTCGGCCTACTGTGTGGAGAGTTTGCTGGATATTATCTTATCCATGTACTTGAATGCAGTTTCGATACTGACCAGCAAATAGTTTGTCATCTTTACAATTCGTCAAGGGCGAGGCACTGATAATAGGTGTGGTACAATGTCACCTTCTTAATTCCTCTCTCACACAAAGAACAAACCCGCGGCTGGCCACTTCCTGCCACAGAAAATTCATACCAAGACCTTCTCTGCAATAACTGTTTCTCTCTTCGCTTGGGAACCAAACTTCTCGGAGAAGACTGGTCTGTCACTCAGTGCAGCTTCCCGGTCACCTTTCTCAAAACATGACCTTTACCGTTTTCCACTTCCCAGACACTCTACCGTCCTCTAAAGACATCTTCGACACGGTCTCAAGTACCTTGCCAAGTGTATGTGCGCACTGATTGTATGCAAGTACAGAGCAACATTACCGAACGTGTGAGCCTTACATAGGTGAAGGCCATCTAGTCGGTCAGTTTGTCTTTCTCTGGTTATTTCATTGCTGTCCAATTTCTCCTCCCCATTCCACCTCACTGGTTAGTTAGGGGTACTATGACTTCAACTGCCAAAAAAAATCCTCTGACCTTGTCATTCATTTCCCTGTATGTCTTTAAGTCATCTACAACTCTTCCCTCAGAATCCCTTCGCCTGATTAGCTGCTCTTTGACTGACATCTCCTGTCGAGTATATGGAAAAGTTTTAGATAACTTCTTTCCTTGTCCACAATACTCATGTTATGGTTTTTCTGTTCCTCCCTTCTTATCATGCTGTATCTATTCCTATCAAATGCTGGCTGGCGGTAGTGACATCGAAATTTCACCAAAAAACGTCCTAAAGCTCTCGCTTTTTGACATATTTCACCGAACTACATTTTTCTATTTTCTAAGCTTTCCTTTGTATTTCAAAACTAAACGCACCAATGTGTTCCTACTCCTTCAATGTACGTTTCACAAAGCCTTCGACAATGAACAATATCATGAGTAGTGAACACCATTTCACGTTCCCATAAAAACTGTTATAGTTGCGTGCAATTTCCACAATCATATCCTCTCTTTGAACCTGATGTCATCTCTGTTCTCGTTACGTTCCTATTGACCACATAATCAAACTCAGTATTACACATTCACTTTTTTTCCCACTAGAGTATCATACGTCACATTCTCAATGACCACGTTACAATACGTGTACATAAAATCCATCAATGATGGTGCATCGTTCCCTCTGATCCTGGTGTGCTCTGTAACCTGCTCCAGTGGGAAATTTCTCTGCCGAGAACTTGTGTCTCAATAAGACGCTAAAAGTATTTTAATCCAATCTCTTTAAAACTGAAATAATCCCCCATCACTGACGAGTATTTACCATCTCTCGCGGATGTTTGATCACGACCTCATGTCGCATCGTGAGTGTTCCTAGAGACATGACCTGTCCTGGTTCACTAGTGGGTGGATGGATTCATGGATGATCAACGCCACTCTGCATATCTTTCCTGGTGACTCATCCTGTTACCTGTTGTCTCATCGTTCCGCCTCCAGTACTTCCCCTAAACCTGAGGTTCTTCTCTATCAAGGTAGCCTGTCCCCTCCCCCTCCTCATTTTTTTCTACTTCTTCTCTCCTTGTTATCACGTATCCTTCAGGTCAGAATGGGTGAGATCTTATCTCTGTGGTAAGTTCTGCCTCCTGTTCTTCAACAGTATCAGGTTTGTGTGTGTGTGTGTGTGTGTGTGTGTGTGTGTGTGTGTGTGTGTGTGTGTGTGTGTTTTCGCCTGTTCATATTTCTCTGCTCTTTGAACTCTTCCTCAAAATCTTTTTAACTTCCATCTCAATATCTGGGGTCCATAACCGTCACACACCGAAACATACCCCATTACTGACGCAATCCTTCACTACATCTGGACAGGACACCTTCGCTTACAATTTTTTTTTTCTTACTTCAAACAAAGAAGGCAATAAGCCCAAGTACAGCATATATATATATATATATATATATATATATATATATATATATATATATATTATCCCTGGGGACAGGGGAGAAAGAATACTTCCCACGTATTTCCTGCGTGTCGTAGAAGGCGACTAAAAGGGAAGGGAGCGGGGGGCTGGAAATCCTCCCCTCTCATTTTTTTTTGTTAATTTTCCAAAAGAAGGAACAGAGAAGGGGGCCAGGTGAGGATATTCCTTCCAAGGCCCAGTCCTCTGTTCTCAATGCTACCTCGCTATCGCGGGAAATGGCGAATAGTATGAAAGAAAGAAAGAAAAAAAAAATGGAGAAAAACTGGAGGAAGTGAAGTATTTTAGATATCTGGGAGTGGATCTGGCAGCGGATGGAACCATGGAAGCGGAAGTGGATCATAGGGTGGGGGAGGGGGCGAAAATTCTGGGGCCTTGAAGAATGTGTGGAAGTCGAGAATATTATCTCGGAAAGCAAAAATGGGTATGTTTGAAGGAATAGTGGTTCCAACAATGTTGTATGGTTGTGAGGCGTGGGCTATGGATAGAGTTGTGCGCAGGAGGATGGATGTGCTGGAAATGAGATGTTTGAGGACAATGTGTGGTGTGAGGTGGTTTGATCGAGTGAGTAACGTAAGGGTAAGAGAGATGTGTGGAAATAAAAAGAGCGTGGTTGAGAGAGCAGAAGAGGGTGTTTTGAAGTGGTTTGGGCACATGGAGAGAATGAGTGAGGAAAGATTGACCAAGAGGATATATGTGTCGGAGGTGGAGGGAACGAGGAGAAGAGGGAGACCAAATTGGAGGTGGAAAGATGGAGTGAAAAAGATTTTGTGTGATCGGGGCCTGAACATGCAGGAGGGTGAAAGGAGGGCAAGGAATAGAGTGAATTGGAGCGATGTGGTATACCGGGGTGACGTGTTGTCAGTGGATTGAATCAAGGCATGTGAAGCGTCTGGGGTAAACCATGGAAAGCTGTGTAGGTATGTATATTTGCGTGTGTGGACGTATGTATATACATGTGTATGGGGGGGGGGGGGGCCATTTCTTTCGTCTGTTTCCTTGCGCTACCTCGCAAACGCGGGAGACAGCGACAAAGTATAATAAATATATATATATATATATATATATATATATATATATATATATATATATATATATATATATCAGACGTTTACATGAGTGTGCATGAGAAAGACAGACAACAGGGGGCTTGACTGGCCCACGACTGGGTTGGTTGTCTGAGAGGCACTTGGACGTTGTTGTCCTATGGCTCCCGAGTATACCTCCTCCACATGGCTCCGTCCCAGTCCACTCCGTACAACATGTACCGGTCTACACGACGGGAGGTCTAGCAGGAGAACGATCCCCCATGTGTCCTCTGCCACCGGGAAGGTGTGAAACGTGACCTCCCTCACCATGTCCATCACCAACCAGGTAGAAGTAGTGGACTCAGTCTTGGGTGGAGGGTTGGGCGATGATTTTGAGACTATTGCAATGACGTGAGTGACGTTAAGCGGCAAAAGTGAACAACATTCCTCACTGGGACCTCCACACGCCCCTCCTCGCTCCACAACACACACCTGGGACGGTGCGCGTGTGAAAACCTGCTCTGGCAACTCGCATCACAAACCTCATTCTTCACCCACCAGACTGGCATGTGTTGCTCATAAATATGACCTGATGATGACAGCAAACTGTGGTAAACACCAACATCTCGTGAAGAACTGTTATAAACACCTGAGAAGTTGTGATCAGGTCACCACTCACTCTTCTTTCTTCCGAGGCGAGCAAATTCAAAGGTCTCTTGCCTTTTCCCAGAAACTCAGCTCTCTAAATTATAGTACCATATTTACTGCCCTCCTCTAGACCTTCTCCACTAGTTCTTTGTACTTCTTTATGCGTGGTGAACACACACATGAAGCATAAAGTAGCTTTGGCCCAACGGAGAACATGAAGAGCGAACTGAATATTTCCTTAGCCATACACTCGAGATTTTCTATCATTTGACTGCAGACTATGTGTTTTACTCATTCTTTTTTGTGTATTACATTTGTAGATATGATTCTCTCTCTCTCTCTCTCTCTCTCTCTCTCTCTCTCTCTCTCTCTCTCTCTCTCTCTCTATATATATATATATATATATATATATATATATATATATATCCCTGGGGATAGGGGAGAAAGAATACTTCCCACGTATTCCCTGCGTGTCGTAGAAGGCGACTAAAAGGGGTGGGAGCGGGGGGTTGGAAATCCTCCCCTCTCGGTTTTTTTTTTTTTTTTTTTTTTAATTTTCCAAAAGAAGGAACAGAGAATTCGGCCAGGTGAGGGTATTCCCTCAAGGGCCCAGTCCTCTGTTCTTAACGCTACCTCGCTAATGCGGGAAATGGCGAATAGTTTGAAAGAAAAGAAAGATATATATATATATATATATATAAATATATATGGGGATAATTGGTTCACCGTGGTGGGCGTTGGGTGGGAGCAGGTGTGGTGTGATGACAGGCAGGTGGTGGGGTGGTGATGGTGGCACACTCCTGGCCCACCACTCAGCACACAGTCAACACGACTCTCCTGCGGCACAGCAACATGCCACGTCCTCCAACACTCACACTAACATGCGGACAACATCACGTCACTCTGCCAGCACTGATCTTTCCTAGCGACCATATCAAACACCACCACGACACACCCGAACAGCATGGGACTCGAAAGGGGCTAGCGAATTTCCCAGCGGGTAATATAACTGGAGCAGCCTCCCTCCCTCCCTCACACACACACACACTGCCCACGCTGCAGTAGCAAGTGCAACATCCACAGGTCACTGGCCTTTCTGGGCATTGCAGCTGTTGCCTCCCCGCCACACGAACACTTGCTAGATTTGCATATTTAAAAGTTACAGATACACCGTGTTGACAACAAGTGCCACGTATGTGAAAACGTATGTGTGTGTAGCTAATTGTAAATAAATACAATAAATAAATAAAGGTTTATAGATGTAGGCAGCAATATGGCTGAACATACACAGCTGAGGTATTACAGATATTACAAAACTGGGAGGCCATGAGTTACTTGTTAACTAATCATACAAGTGTGTGTGTGTGTGTGTGTGTGTGTAATCGAGTCAGTAATTACTTATTCGTACTGTAAGGGGAGTGAGTTTTACACTCGTGAGGTCTTACGTGTGGAACATTCTCAACTGCCGCAAAACTTAAAATTACGTATGGCGTCTGCATTAACCATGTCCTCAGTCACTGTATTTCACTCACCCATCTCTCTGTTGTACTATGATAGCACGTCTTTATATCGTCGGTAATAAATACATGCTTCATTGCATGTTCCCTGAATATTCCATTCATATATCTGTTCACTGTCCAGGTCATTTTAAGAGCGTAAATGTTGTGATCAAGTTACTCTTCAGTCTTCTCTCTTTCAAGGTGGGTAAAAATCTAAAGCCTTTAGCTTTTCCCCTGTAATTTAGTTCTCGTAATTCTGGTGTCATCTTTGCTGCCCTCCTCTGCACCTTCTCTATCTCCTCCTTGTGCCTCTTTGGACGTGATGGCAAAACCTAAAAAGCTGATTTTAGTTTTGGCTTTATGTACGACATGAACAGCTTGCTAAATACATCCCTACCTATAAACACTTGAAAGCTATCAAGATATTTGCCAGCAGACAATCTGTGGCTTTAGGTATTTGCCTAATGTGGGACTCGGGCGACAGACAGTTCAAGGGCGATGTCGACTCCTCCTTCAGTCCTTCCCTCGCACACACAATGCCAGTCCCTCTCTCATCCTAGGGTGCCCAGTGACATGCTCGTGTAAGAACTTTTCCTTCATGCACTAACATTTGTCTCCATGACTTCCCATCAACATGACAGTACCACATCTCACCAGTTTATAACTGAAATCTCCCATCATCAGTGTTGTACCATCTCTGAGAAGCAAAACAAACAGTTTTACTGCTTTACGTACTATCCTGACGGTTCCTTTATTGTCATCATTGTATATCTGTTTTGGATCGTTGCAATTCACTGAAGGATAATGCAATATCAACACCACCGCGCACCTCTACCCTACACTGACTCTCCCCCAGTCTGTACTGTCTGAACGGGGCATCTTCCACCAGTTCTTGAAAGTTATGGCTATATTCTATCAGGAGAGCCAATCCTCACTCTCCTTTGCTTCCTCTTCCCCTCCTTACAAACATGTAACCCTGTGTGTGTGTGTGTGTGTGTGTGTGTGTGTGTGTGTGTGTGTGTGTGTGTGTGTGTGTGTGTGTGCAATGACCTATCATTACTGTGCAGGAAGGGAGTTTTACACTCATGGGGCCCATCTCTTGCTCATTCTCTATCATACAACTTCTTAAACTTAGCTTTGCTGTCTGCATTAATCATGTTTTCAGTCATTGTATTCCATCAACCACTATTCTTATACAAAAATTCACTTTACATTTTTTTCAACGTTTCTTACTTAATTTCCTGTTAGGTCACTCTTGGTTGTTCCATCCCTTCATCTTTCTAACAACTGTTCGCTGTCTACGTCACCGACTGTTTTAACCTCGGTAAGATCTGGTTACCCCTCACTCCTCCAAACACTTCCCCGTGACTCAACGCACTTAATTCTGTTATCCTCTTTGCTGCACTCCTCTGGACGTTCTTTGTTAGTTCTTTGTTGTTTGTTTTTCTCTCTTTTTTAGGTGTGGTGACCAAACTTGAGATTGAGAATAGTAGTGGCCCCAGATGACGATCCTGTGTGACCTCAGCTGATGACCTTGACCCAGCTTGGGCAGGTTCCTCAAACATGTGTCCTCTGTTCCCTTCTACTCAGATATTCTTGTGTCTATCAAAGCTGATCAATCCTCTTTCCTGCCTGGTGATCTATTCTCAATCACCCTATCATGTAGTAGAGATTCAAATACATTCTGGTAGTTTAGACAATCCACCCAGCCTTCCCTCTCGTCTTACAATCGTGTAGAAATCCACGAGGTATGTTACGCATGACCCTCTTTCCCTAAAATCGTGCCATCTCTGACTTAAGTATTTTCTCCTCTGTAGAAAGTCATCCATTTGCTTTCTGATTATCTTCCAGACTCTGCCACACCACACTCGTCAGTGAGCTTCGTCTGTAGCTCTGCGCCTCTTCCCAGTCTCGATCTTAAGGGAAAATCATGACAGTTGTCCCTTTTCCACTCCCTCGGCAGTCTGCCTCCGTCAAGCGACAATCTGGACCATATTTCGTGAGGTACGTCTCATTCCTCTGCGTATACCTTCAGCACATATGGTGGAACTTTACGTGAACCATGAACTTAGTATGGGTCAAGAACTGAAACGTTTTCTTAATGTCTTCTGTAGATGTATCTTAACGTTTTCTAAATCTTCCTCTCCACTCTGCCTCACTGGTGACGGAACTACAGTGTCTTCCACTGTGAAAACAATTTAGATCTTGTTACTGAGCGCCTCACACATCCTCCTCTCCACTTAGCCTGATTAGCTGCTCTGGCTGATAACTCATACTTGTTCAACTTATGAAAAAGTGTTGGATTTACTCTTGACCTATCCACAACACTCTCCTCAAAGATCTTATTTTCCTTTTCTTGTTCCTCATTTCATACCCTGCTATACTCCTTCCTTCCTTACACTCCTGTACCTAGGGCAAATCTGGCCGGATGGATGTCACCTACATATTCGCCACTCGAACCTGTGTGTGTGTGTGTGTGTGTGTGTGTGTGTGTGTGTGTGTGTGTGTGTGTGTGTGAACTCCACCTGCCTGAGGTTACATCATGAGCGAAAAGTGACCTTTGGCCGAACTGTATCGTCGTCAGTTCAATGACCCTCATCAGACACCCTGACCCTCACCAGACACCCTGACCCTCACCAGACACCCTGACCCTCACCAGACACCCTGACCCTTACCAGACACCCTGATGCTCAGCGTCCCTGACCCTGGTGTTCCCCAGTGTACAACCCGGAGCCACTGGCCAGAGCTGACGGTGTACAGTGCATCTCATGTGCACGAACGTCCATGACCCGACCCGTGTACTACAGCAAGAAATAAAAACACGAGGAAATCTTTTTTCTAATGTCGTCCTACGGTAAGTAAGACGAGACTAGGCGCTCGGATCTACGTCTGTTGCTCACTATCTGCAGTATCACATGAGAGAACCAGATAACGATACACCTGACGCCCTGTAACGAGGTTACCTGTCTGGGATAAGTTCGACCGTCACTCAAGAATTACTCTGGTAAACGTTTGTTGATGTCTTATTCTGGTAAACGTTTGTTGATGTCACACACTTTACCTCTCTTTCAAAGACCGGTACAAACTTGGTGCCGTCACTACAGATATGGTCACGGAGGAGGAAACACACTTCACACTGTCAACGTACACACGTACGTACGTTCGCTGGCCAATGCACCTGTTACCAGCGAACAAAATCTCCGGCGATAACTCATAACTTTCCGCACGGCTCTTGTGTAACGGGTGATGAATAATGCGAGTCATTTACAAATGACGAACAATGAAAATAAAAAAAATAAAAAAGCCGCTGTAATATACGTGAGGCAGATGCCCTTGAGCATAAGAGTATATAACCCTGGGGTATGATGACCTGGTCTATGACCTAACCCTTGTGGGCCACTTCATAGGCCAAGCTACCATACCCTGCGTCGTATTGGTGGGCTGGAGCGCAGCACCGTCGTGCTCCAGGACGATCGGACGATCTTCATTGTAACCTGCGAGTGTTACAGTGGCGGGAACAAATTAACACGTATTGTTGTTGCTTTTACGTCCCGGTAGATAATGCGGAAATTACATAATAATAATTAACAATAATAATAATTATAATAATAATAATAATAATATTAATATCAATAGTGATAATAATAATATTAACAATAATAATAATGATAATAATAACATTAACAATAATAATAACAATAGAAATAAGGCAATGTGGCTGCAATGGATGGTATTGTAGTAGAACATATTAATAAAGATGGTGAGTTGACCGGTTAGTAAGGATCTCCACGATTTGTATGGACTGGTGCCACTATAAAGAGACAAAGGGGAATAAAGGTATGCGTTCAAACTACAGAGGTATAAGTTCACTGAAAATCCCTAGTAAGTTGTATGGGAGGTTACTGACTGAGAGGGGTGAAGGTACGTAAAGAGTATCAGACTGGGGAGATGCAGTGTGGTTTCAGAAGTGGTAGAGGATGTGTGGATCAGGTGTCTGC
>NC_092227.1:74041511-74049011 GCF_036320965.1 Panulirus ornatus | reverse complement strand
ACATGCAGGAAAGCGATAAGCGTGCATGGAAAGAGTGAAATGAACCGATGCTGTAAACAGGAGTCGACATGCTGTCAATGGACTGAACCTGGGCATGTGAAGTGTCTAGGGTAAACCATGGAAAGGTCTGTGGGGCCTGGACGAGGATAGGGAGCTGGGGTTTCGGTGCATTACACATGACAGCTTGAGAACGAGTGAGAGCGAAGGTGGCCTATCTTCGAATGCTCCTGGCGCTATCTCGCTAACGCTGGACATGGCGATCAAGTAAGACTATGTGAAACTTACTCAGGGAAAAAAGGCGTAAGAAGTGCTTATCAATTCCCTCAAGAGTTCTATAAAGTAAATTGACTACATGAACAAGGTAGCTTTTTGTCTGTCGAGACTGTTTCTTTCTTTCTTAAGGTTACCCTGAGGTTCGAAGGCCTTACACTTGGTACTAGAGCCAGTAGAAATACCATTAAAAAACAGACATCATCTCCCTCTCAAAATCAGGCAGCGTTATAACTATATGAAGGGCAGATCAGACGTAATAATTCATTTATAACGAAATTCTAAAACTGCTTCTGATTACATGAAATGTACGACATTTTACTTCCTACGACACGACGGCACGACGCTGAACCATGACTATACAGACTTCTGGGTCAGGTCAAAGGCTAGACCTTGATATCAAGCTCATGATGCATCGGCCCGCATGTCGTCGCTTCCTGTGATTACACTTTTTTCATATTAGCTGAGACGGCACGGCCAGCTGAGGCCCTAATCAATGTCATCCCAGTAACGATATATATATATATATATATATATATATATATATATATATATATATATATTCTTTTTCGTACTATTCGCCATTTCCCGCATTAGCGAGGTAGCGTTAAGAACAGAGGACTGGACCTTTGAGGGAATATCCTCACCTGGCCCCCTTCTCTGTCCCTTCTTTTGGAAAATTAAAAAAAAACAGAGGGGAGGATTTCCAACCCCCCCCCCCGCTCCCTTCCCTTTTAGTCGCCTTCTACGACACGCAGGGAATACGTGGGAAGTATTCTTTCTCCCCTATCCCCAGGGATATATATATATATATATATATATATATATATATATATATATATATATATATATATATATATATATATATATATATATATATATCCTAGCCTAAACCAGGTACCCATTTTATCAACAAATCCCTTGGGGTGGATGAACAGCGGGGTTGACTGTGGAACGTCTGCCTTAACCAGGATTCGAACCTATGCGCTCGACCCTGAGCGGCCCGAGAATGCATCACGGTCAGGAACGTCTAACTGAAACTAACGTTCTTCCCTTACTTCTTAGAGAGAGAGAGAGAGAGAGAGAGAGAGAGAGAGAGAGAGAGAGAGAGAGAGAGAGAGAGAGAGAGAGAGACTTCGACCATGCCCCCATCCAGGGTGGATTAATATGAACCTAATCTGTTGCCTAGGAGACGTACCACCGGGATATTCATCAACTCACAACAACATGTTTTAAAGACGGCAGTGCGTTAGGCATTGCTGCCTCTCACACAGACACACCCTGATCCCTCCCTGAGTGGCGCTCGCCTTGCCACTCGCAGGTGTCCAGTGAGCGTGGACAACACAAACGAATTCTTGTGGACGAATCTATACTAACCATCAACGTACCCATTACCCTCCTGTGTATGACTTTATGATCTTTTAAAACCATATCCCAATCCAGGCCGTCTCGGGTGAAAGGAAAATGTGTGAGGGGGTTGGGGGTTGGGGGGAAAAAAGGTAGATGTTAATCAGGGCTTCACCGGTGTCTGTGGACCCAATTCTCAACAGAAGAAAGGTCAGAGGGAGAGGCGGGAAGGGGGAAGAGAATTTCACGGTATAACCAAGAGAACTGGCTTGAACTGTTCTCCAAGTGAAATGCATGGAAAGGGATGATTCACCGGTATAAACAGACGGGTGTGACATTTACGATTCCTATATGTCTGATGTATATATAATTCCGGTCCGTGACCTTGCTGTAGTGTTGTTCCTCTGCTCAGCCAGGCTGTTGGAGGCCGTGGGCCGCATATATTTGGATATTCTTCCAGTGGCCTTTTAAATTCTTCCACTGAAGATTGGCTTGTGATACTACAATGTGCAGGCACTGTACTGAATAGTTCTGTGCCCTGGATGTTTAATCCGTTTTCTCTAATCGTACTGATTGCATCTTTCCATTTCAGTGATAATATTTTGCAATCTACCATTCATCTCTTTCCATCAGGGAGCTATTTTCCATCGTAATTTTGGAACCACGACTCTCAGGATTCCTCAGATTTTGAGTATGGCATGTCTCCCGTCTGTGGTCTACGAAGTACAGACGCAAGTGATCCCAAGTCGTTCCCTATACTGTGTGTTCATTGTGCATCATGTTCTGCACACACTCTCCACCTCAGTTTCATTCACACTACAAGGTGATGTTGTCACGAAGCAGCGAGCTATTAGGGAAAGCAGTTGTGCCTTAAAAGAGGCGTCACCACTGGTTCAAGCCTCTGTCTGGATGGTCTTACATCACCGTGGATGGTGCAACTGTTCCTCTGTAATGTTCACCCAAGATAAGGTCACCTGACATCAGTACTCTGTTGGTCTTCTACTCTCCTCTTCCGAGATACGATGATGTTCGTGTCTGTACAGTTTTATTTCTCCACTCTCCCTACAATAGAGTTGTTGAGACGTTTCACCATCAACAGCGCGATGTTATAATTGGCCCTAAAAAAAAAAAAAAGGCACGTCTGACTTTGGGTTTTCAGCGACATCTGCTGATGGTATTTCCATATACGTTGTGGTTATCATCCCCCAAAGGAAGATATGATGACACTGGTTTACGTTAGCGTCTACTGTCAGTTGCTTGTGAGCTGAACTCTTTACTACGGTAGCCGCGGAAACTGCCAGATTTACCTGTTGTCATCCATTTGGTAAGAAAAATAACCATCTTCTAATTTACTTATTACCTGTTTTATGCTTTAATGGCACAATGACAACATGGTTACATTTATGAATAAATGGAGGTAACTCTACACTCTTGGAACACCCCCATTTTATCTTCTTCTATCGACTGGGCTTTTAAATACCACATTGTTCTGAATATTTACAGTTTCTTCACTCAGGATGTCAACAACTGTATTACCAAAAAAAAAAAAAAAAAAGCAGTTCCTCACAGCCTGAGTTTCCTGTGGCACACCTTCGTGTATTGTTGCTCTATCATATCATCCAGGTCAGGTGATAATTATCTTGAGAAACTTAAAAGTTCACTGTTATCTCCACTCAACCCCTCGACCACGACGGTACCAACCCTGGGTACAACGGCGTGACCTTTGCGCCGACCCAAACACCAGGCCGTCCCGCGTGGGAGTCGACCGACCCGTCATGCTTGAAGGATTCTCTTCCTCTCCTCTAGTGTGGTCAGCTAGAGTACCTTTCTCGTACGTGTGCACATTTCATCCTTCTTAATTCTAACAACAACTTCCCCCCCGCCGACACGCATCGCTGGACCCACTCTCGCGAACCCATGCACTCCTCCTCGTGGGGGGGGGGGGGAACCAAGCCAGTGCTACACCACCCTAACGTGATGCTGTGGACACTTGACAGTGAACAGATCATGTTTCGTGTCCTTCAGAACCCATCTGATGTGACTCTTGCATGTCGCGTTTTTACCGACTGATCCTTGTGGCTTCCTACACCAACCGGATGTTCAGATTTCCTCTGTTTTCACAGTTTCCTATCTCCAATATTTGACAGTCATCTACCCTGAACATCAACCCTTTGTCTACCCTTTCTGCAACTTATCAAGATTGTGCTGCAAGTTTCTTACACGCTAAAATGCGTCTTACCTCTTATCAGTATCGAATCATATGCAAACCTATTGATGTACCATCCAAGTCCATCACAAAAATCACCTACAATGTAGAAATCATCAATAACAGAGACCCCGAACACCGGGTTCAACTCCGCGAACATACATACATAGCTGCCGAGCGTGCGTACTTGGTTGCCAGCGACTTGTATAAATACATTTAAGAAGCTATTCCTTCGGGATTACCAGGATTACATAACCAACTCTTAACAGCCACCACAGTGTGACGTACGACATCAACAATTCTCCGACAATCCGAAAATACATAACTACCCTAACCATCTCTACTACTCTCCGAGATGTTGCTTATTCCTAACTCACTCAAAGCCATTAAATTTGTGGGGATCTGCAGGTCCATGCAGGGCCTGTGTACGCTTCATGATACGTTATGGTGGTGCTGGAGGATCCTCTACCCGTGACACCGGGGCTGCAACCAACAGCTCAGTTGTACGGATCTTCTACATCATGACAAGCCTGGCTCATTCCGATGATACTCGTACACACATTTCTTATACTTAAGTAGATATTATCTCTTTAATGATATCTCCATCCACTTCTCTTTGGCTCAGTCTCTATCCTATGTCCACAACTCCATGTCTGAGACGGTATTACCTCAACACCATCCTGTCACTGTACTTCTCCAGCCATCTCCGGTCCCGCGGGTTTGAAGTTCCTGCAGGGCAACTCACTCACGCACGTTACCATATGTACCATATCATCCACAGTGGGGCAGATCGAGGTCTTCCCCTCCTCTACAACTCATTTTAGTCACTTCTGGCAACATCCTCCTCCTCCTCCTCGCTCCACAGCACTGGGCTTCCTGCAGATGTCTCCTAGTTTCCTCACGTGAGAAGATAAAGCTGCTGCAAGGATCCTGCAGCCGAGGCTGGCGGGACCATACGTCACATACATACTCCTGAAACATCCTAAGGTCCACGTTTTCTGTGACAATTTCCTGTGATCAAAATATACTTTACTCCTCACGATCCTCCACACAATAACGTTCGGGTAATAAATCTTATGTGAGCGTGATGTTATCTCTAAACTCAACATGCTGGTTACTGCATTACGTTTACAATGATAAGTTTTAACGAAGACCGATTCGTTTTTCCCCATTTCCCATCATTACAATGTTCGGATTAGATCTCCCTCGCTTGTTATGTTACCATCGCTCACATCGAAAAACTCTCCCCGACCAGTGTTTGAATTCTCTCTCTCTCTAGCACATATGCTGCTGACCTCCTAATCAGCCTGCCCTTGCCACCAGCTTGGAAATCTAACAAGAACAGTAGGGACCTTCTAAGGACAAGACTTGGGATCTACATTTCAGACACACAACCATTTCATACCATAGTTGTTCTTTCCTGTCCGGTGAAATTCCAAGAGACTTTGCGTGGATGATCTCGTTCGAAAACTATGTTGTCTCTCGAATACTTTCAGCCAGCCACGAGACCTTTTGTTTCCTCGGTTATCATGCACACCACGCCAGTGATGTGTGTGTGTGTGTGTGTGTGTGTAAGTGTGTCTGTGTCTGATTGTGTCTGTGTGTGAGAGTGAGTGTGTGCTCCTCCTACAATTGTAAATAGTCTCCTACCAAAGACATGTCCCTCCTCCGGAAAGCATGTGATAAAAACCTGTTACCGTAAAGAACCATTTCACTTCGGTATTTCTACAGGAAACAGCCATAAATAACAATCGGGACAAACAAACAGCGGTGCCCAACGCATCACGATTTACATGAATCATTGGAAAAAAAAAAAAAAGTGTTTCGCATAGTGGTAAAATTTCTTGGGTTGACGGGGGTGGGGTGAGGGGGACTTGACGTGGTCACAGACCTGGTGCAGCATCCTCGTGCATGACCAGGTCGGTATCGAAGTCTTGACCCCCTGTACATGTCCATGCACACCTGACACACCACTAATACTGACTAAATCATCTACTAGACTCACATGGAAACAAAAAATAAATTACCAGAGTGGACTGATAACAGGGAACTCCCTGTACAAATGGGTCTGCGGGTCTGCTGGTATGGGCCAGCTGTGATAACGTGAGGAAGGAAAAACGGTGTACACTTCATGTGTAATAATAATAATAATACGTAACCCAGAGTACCTGACACAGCCAAACAGGATGTATGTCTTATTTAGACGTTTGACAATTTTCGTTTTTGTTCCCCTCGAACGATGATGATTCCTGTAACCTCTGTGTGTGTGTGTGTGTGTGTGTGTGTGTGTGTGTGTGTGTGTGTGTGTGTGTGTGTGTGTGTGTGTGTGTTGCTCTCGATGTGGGTGGGTGTGGGAACAGCTGTGTCTCCTGGCTGGCTGGCCGGCAAGCAGTCTGCCTCACCCACCCACCACACATCCCGGCCCACATGCACGTCTCACCAACACATTACGAAACTTCCATGAAATCATGTATATATATATATATATATATATATATATATATATATATATATATATATATATATACACACACACACGAGACCTAACTGGGCAGTAGAGCCAGGAGGAAGACGTACCTCCCCCTCCTGAACCCCAGGGAACAACACCACAGCCCGACAGTACAAGCCTTTTAGGGCTGTACTGACCTAACCCGTTAGGGTGAAGTTAAAGGTCACGTCTTCATACCCATGGATCATATCGTCCTGCTCCTCAGGTGTGTGTGTGTGTGTGTGTGTGTGTGTGCGGAGGAAGGGGGAGCTACTACAGTACATTCTGTTGTTTGTAGTCCTTCACCACTCTAACACATATTCATTAGGGGCAACGACATGACCCATGAGTGATTTCTATCAGAATATATATATATATATATATATATATATATATATACACACAATATGCGACCGGGAAGGTTGTGGCGTGCCTTGAAGGGGATACACGAGTGTGACGCTCAGCTGCAAGCACAGGGAGCAGCAGCAGCAGCAGCAGATGGTGGCACAAACCCCAGTCATCTTAGCAGTGAACTAAGTGGGTTGGCTGGGGGAGGGGAGGATTCGACTTCCTGAGGAGACGTGAGAGGGAAGACAACTCGAGCTAAAGTACAGCTGGCTACAGAGGCCTGGTGTACACACACACACACACACACACCACACACACACACCAAGGGGATACAGCAGACGAGACATGAGCATGTCTGGCCCAGGCCATGCACATGGATCCAAGGCCACATGACACGAATTCTATTAGATGAGAAGGAGCCCCACCATGAAGTAACAGGCTCATAAGGGGTAACTATGGAGGTACTCAGGGTAACTATGGAGGTAGTCAGCTGATCAGGGTAAGTATGGAGGTACTCAAAGGATGGGGTAAGTATGCTAGTAGTTACGTGGTAGGGTAACTGTAGATGTAGTTAGCTAATGAGGGTATCTATAAGAAGTAGTTCTCTGATGGGGGTAACTATGGAGGCAGTTAAGGTGATGGGGGGGTAACTATGGATATAGTTAGATGATGGGGGTAATTACAGAGGTAGTCAGGTAATGAGGGGGTAATTATGGAGGTAGTGGGGTGATTCTAAGGCACTGAGGGAGGGAGTCACTTACAGTCCAACATGTTGAGGCTGGCTGGGCGACGCGGCGCGGCGCGGCGCGGCAGAGGAGGCGCCGCTGGTAAGGTTCACCAG